>NC_081292.1:29536578-29839736 GCF_030435805.1 Mustela lutreola | reverse complement strand
CATCTAGGCTCTTTCCATAGTTTGGGTATTGTGGACATGGCTGCTATAAACATTCGGGTGCACGTGCCCCTTCGGATGACTACGTTTGTATCTTTAGGGTAAATACCCAGTAGTGCAATTGCTGGGTCATAGGGTAGCTCTATTTTCAACATTTTGAGGAACCTCCATGCTGTTTTCCAGAGTGGTTGCACCAGCTTGCATTCCCACCAACAGTGTAGGAGGGTTCCCCTTTCTCCACATCCTCACCAGCATCTGTCATTTCCTGACTTGTTGATTTTAGCCATTCTGACTGGTGTGAGGTGATATCTCATTGTGGTTTTGATTTGTATATCCCTGATGCCGAGTGATATGGAGCACTTTTTCATGTGTCTGTTGGCCATCTGGATATCTTCTTTGCAGAAATGTCTGTTCACGTCCTCTGCCCATTTCTTGATTAGATTATTTGTTCTTTGGGTGTTGAGTTTGCTAAGTTCTTTATAGATTTTGGACACTAGTCCTTTATCTGATATGTCATTTGCAAATATCTTCTCCCATTCTATCAGTTGTCTTTTGGTTTTGTTAACTGTTTCCTTTGCTGTGCAAAAGCTTTTGATCTTGATAAAATCCCAATACTTCATTTTTGCCCTTGCTTCCCTTGCCTTTGGCGATGTTCCTAGGAAGATGTTGCTGCGGCTGAGGTCGAAGAGGTTGCTGCCTGTGTTCTTCTCAAGGATTTTGATGGATTCCTTTCTCACATTGAGGTCCTTCATCCATTTTGAGTCTATTTTTTTGTGTAGTATAGAGAAATGGTCCAGTTTTATTTTTCTGCATGTGTCCAATTTTCCCAACACCATTTGTTGAAGAGACTGTCTTGTTTCCATTGGACATTCTTTCCTGATTTGTCAAAGATTAGTTGACCCATAGAGTTGAGGGTCAATTTCTGGGCTCTCTGTTCCATTGATCTATGTGTCTGTTTTTGTGCCAATACCATACTGTCTTGATGACAGCTTTGTAATAGAGCTTAAAGTCTGGAATTGTGATACCACCAACTTTGGCTTTCTTTTTCAACATTCCTCTGGCTATTTGGAGTCTTTTCTGGTTCCATATAAGTTTTAGGATTATTTGTTCCATTTCTTTGAAAAAAGTGGATTGTATTTTGATAGGGATTACATTAAATGTGTAGATTGCTCTATGTGACATAGACATGTTCACAATATTTGTTCTTCCTATCCATGAGCATGTACTTCTAGTTTATGTTGAATAGCAGTGGTGATAGTGGACATCCCTGCTGTGTTCCTGACCTTAGGGTAAAAGCTATCTGTTTTCTCCATTGAGAATGATATTTGCAGTAGGTTTTTCATAGATGGCTTTGATGATATTGAGGTATGTATCCTCTATCCCTACACTATGCAGAGTTTTGATCAAGAAAGGGTGCTGTATTTTGTCAAATGCTTTTTCAGCATCTATTGAGAGTATCATATGTTTCTTGTTCTTTCTTTTATTTATGTATTGTACCACATTGATTGATTTGTGGATGTTGAATCAGCCTTGCAGCCCAGGAATAAATCTCACTTGGTTGTGGTGAATAATTCTTTTAATGTACTGTTGGATCCTATTGGCTAGATTTTGGTGAGAACTTTCACATCTGTGTTCATCAAGGGTATTGGTCTGCAACTCTCCTTTTTGATGTGGTCTTTTATGGCTTTGCGATCAAGGTAATGCTGGCCTCATAAAATGAGTTTGGAACTTTTCCTTCCATTTCTATTTTTTTGAAACAGTTTCAAGAGAATATATGTAAATTCTTCTTTAAATGGTTTCTAGAATTCCCCTGGGAAGTCATCTGGCCCAGGGCTCTTGTTTTTTGGGAGATTTTTGATGACTGCTTCAATCTCCTTATTGGTTATGGGTCTGTTCAGGTTTTCTATTTCTTCCTGGTTCAATTTGAGTAGTTTACGTGTCTCTAGGAATGCATCTATTTCTTCCAGATTGTCTAATTTGCTGGTGTATAGTAGCTTATAATATGTCCTTATAATTACATGTTTTGGTGTTGGTTGTGATCTATCCTCTTTCATTCATGATTTTATTTATTTGGGTCCTTTTTCTTTCCTTTTTGATAAGTCTGGCCTTTCTGTTCTGTTATGTTTAGGCTCTCTCTTTGGTTAGAGGACCCCTTTCAATATTTCTTATAGGGCTGGTTTGGTGTTTGCAAGTTCTTTTAATTTTTGTTTGTCCTGGAATCTTTTTATTTTTCCTTTCTTTTTTTAGTGACAGCCTAGCATGATATACTATCCTTGGCTGCATATTTTTCTCACTTAGTGCTCTGAATATATCATGCCAATCCTTTCTGGCCTGCCAGGTCTCTTTGGATATATCTGCTGCCAATATAATATTTCTACATGAAGAGGTCTATGTTATAGACCTCTTGGCCTGAGCTACTTTTAGGATTTTGTCTTAGTCACTGAGACTTGTAAGTTTTACTATTAGATGATGGGGTGTGGACCGGTTTTTATTGATTTTGAGGAGGGTTCTCTGTGCTTCCTAGATTTTGAAGCTTGTTCCCTTCACCAAATTAAGGAAATTCTCTGCTATAATTTGCTCCAAATTACTTTCTACCCCTCTCTCTCTTTCTTCTTCTTCTGGAATCCCAATTATTCTAATATGGTTTTGTCTTATGGTATCACTTATCTCTTGAATTCTCCCCTCATGGTCCAGTAGTTGTTTGTCTCTCTTTTTTGCTCAACTTCTTTATTCTCTATAATTGGTCTTCTATATCACTAATTCTCTCTTCTGCCTCATTTGTCCTAGCTGTAAGAGCCTCCATTTTTTATTGTACCTCATTAATAGCTTCTTTTAAATTTCAACTGTAGTTCTTTTATTTCTCCAGAAAGGGCTTCTCTAATATCTTCCATGTTTTTTAAGAACCCAACTAACACCTTGGGAATTGTCATTCTGAACTCTAGTTCTGACATATTACCAGTGTCTGTATTGATTGGGTCCCGAGCCATCGGTACTGCCTCTTGTTCTTTTTCTTTGTGGTGAGTTTTTCTGCCTTGTCATTTTATCCAGGTAAGAATAGGTGAATGAGAGAGCAAAATATAAAAGGGTAGCAATGACCCCAGAAAAGTAAACACTAACCAAATCAATTAGTCACCCAAAAGCAGATGGAGAAGAGAAAGAAGAGAGGGGAAAAAATAGAAAAAAACTATATATATATATATATTTTTCCAACCTGCCGAATAGAACAGAGTCATGCACTTGATTTTGAGTGTATTTTAGTCTGTTAGAAGAAACTACCTCCCAAAATTAAAAAAAAAATTTATATATATACAAAATAAGGGTAAAGATGATGAGGGATGGAATGTGATTATAAAGATGAAAATTAAAAAGATTCTAAAAAAGGAATTGATGAGATAAGAAGTTGATTGAAAATTTAAAAAAAAAGAGGAAAGAACGAGATCAGTCTGGAGACTAGAACAAAGCTAGTGTATATTTTGATCTATTAGAAAAAATTTATTTGAAAATTTTAAAGAAAATATCCTATATGCATACAGGAAATAAGGTAAATACAATGAAGGGATAAAATATGAATATAACAATGAAAATTTAAAAAGATTTTTAAAAAGGTATTGATAAGATTAAATAGTTACAAAATGTTAAAATAGGAGGGAGGAAAAATTTAAAAAATAGAATAAGAAAAAATAAAATTTAACTTTGAAAGACTAAAGGATCATGAGAAGAAAGCCATGAATTCTATGAGATGCTTTCCCCTAGCTCTGGAGTTCTGCAGTTCTCATTAATGGTGAATTTGGTCTTAGCTGGAAGTTCTTTCTGATATTCTGGGGAAGGGGCCTGTTGCAGAGATTCTCAAATGTCTTTGTCTGAGGTATAATTACACTGCCCTTGCCAGGGGCCAGGCTGTGTAATCTGCTTATATTTGCTCTTGGTAGCTTTTGTTCCCTGAATGCTTTCTGTAGAGCTTTGGAGGGCGGTAATGAAAATGGCAGCCTCCCAATGTCCAACCTAGTAGGAGTTGAGAGCTTAGCCTCCTCAGTATGCCCTCAGAGAAAAGCAGTCAATCCCTCCCATCTCGCTGGTCTCTAGCTGCACTCTGTGCTTACCCAGCCTGTGACTGAGCATTTCTATCTCTGGCTCATGGCCCTGTTTGGAGTCTCTGAACCCACTAGATTCCTGCAGCACACTCCCATGCTGCTCCTCCCAGAAGAGAAAGGTCTGTCTCCCTGGATCCTGTGCTTGTTGGTCTCTGCTCAAAGAGCAGGGGTCCAACTGTGGTTTGGATCACAGTTTAAGGTAACCCCAAGCTGAGAGCCCACTGCTTGGCTCCATCTTTGCAGCCAGCTTCCCTCTCCAATACCTGGGAGCACTGCCACACTCAGACACCCCTGGTCTTTTTGTGTCCCCATCGGTCCTGAGGCCACAATGTTCCTGGGAGGTCTCTGCAGCACCCCCACCCCACTTAGCCTCTGGAATGACATTCCTTAGTGAAGCAGAGTTCTAAAAGTTCTGATTTTGTGCTCAGCTGCTCTCTCACTTGCCAGCTCCTGGCCCCTCTCTCTGTCACATGGTCTATCTTCCCATTGCTTCAGATTCACTTCTCTGCATGTCCTAACTTCCAGAGAGTGGTCGATATGCTGTTCCTAGAATTGCTGCTTTTCCTCTCTTCTATCTCCCGTTGAGTTTGTAGGTGTTCAGATCAGTTTGATAACTATCTAGCTGAACTCCTGGAATCTGATGATATCCTGTTCTCCTACTCCTCCAACATCTTGCTCCTTCTCTCCCTCCCTCTTCTTGGTAAGTCTACGTACAGGTTTGTGAATTTTGTTTGTCTTTTCACAAAACCAACTCTTCACTTTGTTGATCTTTTTAATTAGTTTTCTATTCTCTCTCTCTCTCTTTTCTGTTTTTTGTTTGTTTGTTTTTTTGAGAGAGCACGAGTGTGCTCTTGAGTCAAGGAGAAGGTCAGAGGAAGAAGGAGAGACTAGGGGCTTGATCTCACCACCCTGAGATCATGTCTTGAGCTGAAATCAAGAGTCAGTTGCTTAACCAATTAAGACACCCAGGTGCCCCTGCTTTTCTATTCTCTATTTCATTTCTCTATTACTATTTTCTATTCTCTATTTCTTTACTGACCTTCCATTTCTGTAAATCTTTGTCATCTTCTTCCTTCTGCTAACTTTGGGCTTAGTTTATTCTACCTTTTCTAGTTCCTTTTTAAAAAGATCTTATTAATAAGCATTTACTGGTATAAAATTTCCTTTTAGCACTGCTTTTTCTACATCCCATATATTCTCATATGTTGTGCTTCCAGTATCATTTGTTTCAAGATATTTTCCAGCTTCCCTTTGATTTCATCTTTAGCTCACTGTTTCATGTGTTTGTGAATTCTCCAGGTTTTGTCCTATTCCTTATTTCTTGTGTCATGTTGTTGTGTTTGGAAAGGATTTTTGGTATGATTTCAATCTTCTAAATTTTCTGAGATTTGTTTTATGACCTAACACATAGATCTAGTCTGGAGAATGTTTCATGTGCACCTAAGAACAATATGTGTTCTGCTGTTTTTGAGTGGAATGTATATTTTTGTTGGCTTTTTGGTCTGAAGTGCAATTTAAGATAAGTGTTTCCTAATTAATACTTTGCATGATTTACCCATTGTTGAAAGTGGGATATTGAAGTTCCTTATTATTATTGTGTTCTTGTTTATTATTCCCTTCAGATCTGTTAGTATTTGCTTATATTTAGATACTCTGATATGGGGTACGTATATATTTCTAATTATTATATATTTTTTATGAATTAACCCCTTTATCATAATATAATAACCTCCCTGATTTTCTGCTACCTTTTTTGACTTGAAGTCTGTTTTTTCTGATATAAATGTAGGTAAACCTGCTCTTTTCTGGTTTCCATTTGTATGACATATCTTTTTCTGTCCTTTAACTTTGAGCCTCTATGTGTTCTTGGAATTGAATTGTATCTTTTGTAGGAATCATATAGTTGGGTCTTTTTTTATCAATTAGTCACCCCATGACTTTTGATTGGAAAATTTAACTCATTTACATTTAAAGAAATTATAGATAGGTTAGGACTTATTATTGCTTATTATTCTATCCTTTTAAGCTCTTTTGTAGTTCCTTTGTTTCTTTTTTCTCTTGTCCTCTTTCTTTGTGAGTTGATGGTTTTCCATTGTGGTGTCCTTTGATTCCCTTCTATTTATGTTGTATGTATCTACTATAGGTTTTTGTTTTATGCTTCTCCTGAAGCTTACATAAAATATCTTATAGATATAACCGATTATTTTAGGCTGATAACAACTTAATTTAGATTGTATATAAAAACTCTACCCTTTTCCTCCTTCCTCTCACATATATTTTTGATGTCACAATTTATATCTTTTTATATTGTGTATCTATGAACAAGGTTTTTGTACCTATAGCTGTATTTAATGCTTTTTCTCTTTAACCTTTATCATAGAATTAAGTGGTTACTACAAGATCATATTACAGTATTAGAATATTTCAAATCTGACTACATACTTACCTTTACCAGTTTATTATATATTTTCATATTACTTATTAGTGTCCTTTTGTTTCATCTTGAAAAACTCCTTTCAGCTTTTTTAGAAGACAATTTTGGTGGTGACGAATTCCCCACAGCTTTGGTTTATTGGGAAGGTGTTTATCTAGCCTTTATTTCTAAAGGACAACTTTACCAGGTAAAGTATTCTTGGTTGGCAGTTTTTACCTTTTAGCACTTTGAATATATCATTTCACTCTCTCCAGGCCTGCAAGTTCTCTGCTGAGAAAAACCATTGATAGTCTAATAGGAATTCCCTTGTATGAGGAAAATTATTTTCCTCCTGTGCTTTTAAAATTCTCTTTGTCTTTGATTTTAGACAGTTTTATTATGATGTATCTTGAGAGAATTATTTTAGATTGAAATTTGGGAGACCTATTAGCTTCATGAATTTTGATGGCTAAATTTTCCCCCAGTTTTGGGAAGTTCTCAGAAATTATTTCTTTACATAAACATTCTTCCCCTTCTCCCCCGCTTTTCTGCTTTGGGACTTCATTGATGTATAAATTGTTTCCCTTAATGGTGTTTCATAATATTATAGACTTTCCTCATTCTTTTTCATTTTTTATTTTTCCTTATCTGACTGGATAATTTCAAATGATCTGTCTTTGAGTTTAATCTTTATTTCTTTTGCTAGACTGGTACAATATCCTGTTGAAGTTTTATTTATTTTTTTAAGATTTTATTTACTTATTTGACAGAGATCACAAGCAGGCAGAGAGAGAAAGAGAGGAGGAAGCAGGCTCTCCACTGAGCAGAGAGCCTGATGTGGGACTCAATCCCAGGACCCTGGGATCATGACCTGAACAGAGGCTTAACCCACTGAGCCACCCAGGCGCCCCTGTTGAAGTTTTATTAACATCCTCAGTGCAGCCATCATATTCTCTAGTTCCAAAATTGGTCTTTTGTTCTTTTTTATGTTTTCTATCTCTTTGTTGAAATTTCTCATTTTATTTTTAATTACTTGCTTGATTTAATTGTCTATATTTTTGGTAGCTTTGTTAACATCTTTATAACAACTATTTTGAATTCTTTATCAGGCAATTCCTGGATCTCCATTTCTTTGGGATCATTTACTGGAAATTTACTGTGTTCCTTTGATGGTGTCATGTTTTTCTGATTCTTCATGATCCCAGTAGCGTAAGTATCTATAAAATTGGAGAAGGAGTCACCCCTTCCAGACTTTATGGACTGACTTTGGTAAGGAAAGACTTTTACCTGTGTTAAGGGGCATGCTGGAATGTGATATGGGAACTGTTGATTTAGGTTACCACGTGCAGGTATGTTTGGTGGCTCTGAGCCCTTTGGAGGATGATTTCTCAGTGGGATGGCCTGCTGGAATCCATAACATCTAACAGTGTGGTCCTTGATGAGCATTGTGGGGAATCTGCATTGGCTGCCAATGCTTCTTCTTCCTCATCAGCACTTCCAGTTCCAGTGGCCAGAGACCAGAGCAGATAGTGGTAGTAGTTAGGGCTAGTGGTATACAACCTTTTTTTGGTGCCAACTGTGGGCTCCAGTGTAGTGACAGGGGCTGGTTTCAGACATCCACATAGTGTCAGGTGCCAGGGGAAGTAGCAAGGGCCAAGGCCAACTATGAATGCACTGGCACCTGTGGGGACCTTGGCTGTCAGTGGGAACTCCCATGGCTGCAGGGTATTGCCTCTGGTGTACATATTGGGGTGGAGGTTGGTGATGGGAATCAGGCTGGAGGTGAGAAGGAGTAGCTGGAGGAGCTATCCCTGAGCACCTTCAAAGTGATGGGGGTCAGTCAGAGGGGCCTATGCTGGTATCTTGCAATCATGTAGCAGCAGAGGCCATAGCGAAGTGCCAGTTTAGATCCCAGGCTTGAGTAGAAAGGGAATGTGAAAGTGGAGAGAGGAACTCAGGTATCTGGCTTCTGTGAACATGAAAACCTATCAGGTGAAAACCAGTGAAATCTGTGGGTGGGTCTATATGACTGTGCTGGTTTCCTCAGTGGCCAAAGCTCCTGGGGTCCTTTGCAGAGGAGGTCACTGGGAACCGTAGTCATTCCCACTATCTGGCTGATTCTGGTAGCCCCTTTCCTTCCTTGTTCTTAGCCATAGCTATACATTTCAGCTTTGCTGGGGTCTGGGTGAGGTGAAACTGAAGTGGATTCTTTATACAGTGACTTGAAAGGTTGGGGAAGCTGATCACTCACCCTGTTCTCCCTTTCCCAGTGAGGGGAACCTTTTCTAGCTGGTAAGTTCCCTTTTGGCAAAGAGCAGTGCCAGCCTGAGGAGACAAGGCAGACAAAATGAAACTGCTTTTTTCTTTCCTTTTTGTGTGGCTATTCTGAAGGTGTTTGTTCTGCTAGGGTTGCTAAATTTCTTAAGTGTACTCCTGAGCTCGCCCAAAGCTAATTTTTTTCACGAACAGCTGCCTAATTGTTGATAGTTGTTGGGATATGGATGGTGAGGTCTCCTACTCTGCCATCTTGGGGATGTTTTTTTCAGCACTGACAGTTAACAATGAATGTGACAGGAAAAGATTTTTATAAAAATCAATGCAAAATATTTTAGATTTAAAACCAAAGAGATCACGAACCTCTATATTAGCTCTAAAACATCCTTTTCTAGTTTTTGTATTATTGATATGTAATGCTTGAAATTTTTGCTTTGGGATATTTAGACTTTAGAGCAGTTGTGGGCAAATGATGTTTCTTATAACATCCTCCAAGGGATCAGATTTTCTGGTAAAATACTGCTTTGACTTATAACTGTCCTAGATAAGTGATTTCTATTAAGTATAGGAAAAATTCCTCCAGAGTTGAGGTCTTGTCTTTAGTTTCTTTCCTTATAGCATCTGACCCACATTGTTGCAAAGTGGATGTTTATAAATATTTATTGATTTCATATTTTGTCTCCAAGCCAATTGATGTTGTTGAGGATTGTCATTCAGTTGCTAAAGGTTAGCATTCAAATTGTTATAAGACTGTGATTTTAATTAGCAGGGTTTTTTTTTTTTAGTTTTTTTTTTTTTCAACTTATGGAAAATTTTACTTAAGACACAACTGGCTCTCCTTGATAGCAGTTATGTATTACAGAAGGTGAGAATGAAAAATTTATAAAAATTTCTTAACCCACTAAGAATATGAACCAGACAGAAAAATTGCCCATTGAGTAATAGTAAATAGTTAATGTCAATGCTAAAAACTGAACACATTTATATTTCAGTTATAAGAGATGCATGCATTTTATTTCCAGTATAGCTTCAAGACTTTATATCACCCAGAATATCTTCCAATTGCTGTAGGGAGTTCTGTTATCTGTCACTGTGGGGTTTACTACTAGGCAGCATTATGTATTTACGATGGCATCTCTGTTTGCTGGTTGTTGCATTTGCAGTGGAACTTATATTTTGACCATTTGAAAAGGGAGAGAAAAAGAAAGCAAATTAAACTTGACTTCTTGGCAGTGAGTCAGTAGCTTCTTGTTAACTTGGACCCAAATATTTCAAGAACACCAAATGTAACTTCTGTTGTGTGCCTTAGTTACTCTTCCTATAACTGACACTGTTTACATTATAATAAACTTATATAATAATATGAAAATCCAAAAGTTAAAAAGTAAATATTATGTCTTATTAGTTGACTTGGTACTTTTCAGGTGGAATTTTAATATGGGAAATTAGCCTATATAGAATGATACTTGTTTTATTTATTTTGGTCAAAGAAATATCATCATCATTATTAATATTATTGTATAAGCTCTTATCTACTTAAAACAAGTGAAAATCTAAATGAACTTATTAAGGAAGTTTTTTCTCAATTTTTATAAGATAAACAAAAAAAGAAAATAAATTTAACCCTGCTGAACAGAGAGCCCCTTTGCCAGGATCCATCCCAGGACTCTGGGATCATAGCCTGAGTGGAAGGCAGAGGCTTTAACCCACTGAGCCACCCAGGCACCCCTCTGTGACTTCTTTTCAAAAACAACGTCCAGTATATATTTTAGGGTCAGCACACTTTAAGCTCACAAGCCAGTGTTCTAAACCATCTACATCTACCACATAAACCTGTGAAATTTAACATTTATAAAGATTTTCAGGTATCCCAAGAAGTACCTTCTTAATATTAGAAACACAGAAGCACCTTCTTAATATTGATTCCTAATGTAAAAAAATAAAGATTAACTCTTTAATGTTGGCATTAAGTTATATTCATTGTAACTTGTAGATTTATAGATTTATGTTCATTGTAGTTACATATTTTGTTTTATTTTTTGAATACTGGAAGTCTCTGAGACAAAGCTTAGATAAGTATCTACTATGTTAACTTAAAACTTTGTGTATACCTCCACTGTATTGCACAATTATATTCCCTGGTCTGTAGAAGCATATGAAGTGGATATGCTGGTGTTGCCAGTATGTATAAAAGAGAAGGCACATGGAGACAAAAATCTAATACTGAGATCATGCCCCTAAAGAGCTTACAATTTAGTTTGAAAGACAATATATAAAAATGAAAGTTCTATTAGCGTAAATATCAAATAACTGTCCAGTAGACAATGTAAGAGTAATTCTTTCTTTTTCTTTACGATTTTATTTATTTATTTGACAGAGAAAGAGAGCAGAAGTAGGCAGAGCAGCAGGCAGAGGGAGAGGGAGAAGCAAGCACCCCGACAAACAGAGAGCCCAGTGTGGGGCTTGATCCCAGGACCCTGTGATCATGACCTGAGCCAAAGGCAGTCACTTAATCACTGAGACACCCAGGTGCCCCTAAGAGTAATTTTTATTGCCTAGTGATTTAATATGTTAGTGTTATACAGCTTTAGATGAAGATGTCCCTGCAGTCAAAAGTTCTGTAGACCTTGGGAAGGGGGAAAGACCTAGTCTTGATACTGAAAGTTGGATGTTAATTTAGATTCAAAGTAAGGGCAACAGTATATGCATTAGTCTTAGAAAAGACAAAATAGCCTTCTAGGAATACAGTGAGTAAACTCTTTTCTCTAGGATGAGAATTTAGAAAAGTGAGTATAGAAAAAGAATGATATTTCTCTAGCACATTATAATTTATTAGGTATTTCTGTGTAATTCTTATTTAATCTTAAATACCTGTGGTGTAATATCTTCATTATTCCTATTTAAATTATTCCTATTTAAATATAGAACTAAGACAAATGGGGATTATTATTATAAAATAAAGATGAACAAAGTATAAATGAAAGCTTTGATGATATAAAGAGAAAAATAGAACAAAAATCAGGGTAGGGAGGACATTAGGTATAAGGAAAAATGTGATACTCAGATCTTTCATCTCAAGGAGACAGTTTAAAGGTAGAACACAGTTTTCAAAAGAGACAATAAAGATTTTTACAATTTTCTTCTTACCTTTAGAGAGTTCTTTTATGTAGTAATCCACTGTGGAGGCTAAGCTTTTATCTGAATTTCAGTAATGCCTCTATTTATTTAAAAAACTAATAAAAAATAATCATAATTATTCTATTTTTTCCCTGAAAGTATATGTATCTGCCCATATGAAATACCCTTTAGCAAATAGTACATATTTGTAGAGATGTTCAATGAGAGTTGGCAGTGATTTTTTTTTGGGTGATAGAATATTGGTAATCTATTTTAGTTTCTTCCTGGAACTTTCCAGAATACTTTCTTTTTTTTTTTTTTTTTTTTTTAAAGATTTTATTTATTTGTCAGAGAGAGAGAGAGAGGGAGAGAGTGAGCACAAGCAGACAGAATGGCAGGCAGAGACAGAGGGAGAAGCAGGCTCCCTGCTGAGCAAGGAGCCCGATGTGGGACTTGATCCCAGGACGCTGGGATCATGACCTGAGCAGAAGGCAGCTGCTTAACCAACTGAGCCACCCAGGCGTCCCATCCAGAATACTTTCTAAACTAAATGTACATCATTTTTCCCCCTAAAACAATAAAGGAATTTTTCTCAACATTTAAAAATTCCATAAAATATTGTTCTGAGGAATACATTTTGGGAACTACTGATGTAGGTAATAATTCCTAAACTTTATGAATGGATGATCACTTCACAATAATATATGATTTTTCAAACTCAGAAGTTCTAAAAGTTATTTTCCATTTTTCTGTGGCATGTAATGAAGTGACTTAGTAAAAATTTTTTGTAACTACTATATTTTATTCTTAAGTTATGAGCTAAGAGAAAATGTTGCTATTTATTAGTATACCTCCACAAGTATATCATAGATGTTAGTTTTTTACATTCCCAGTTAAAATAAAGGCAAATTGGATATAATAGTCAGTATGGTTTACTCTATTAGCATTACTTCCTGAGATACAAGAAATATTGATGCACTTTTAAAGAATTTGGATCAGACAGACTGACCTAGTGGATCTGAAGGAAATCATTTTGAGACAAATTTGCATGTTTATCATGTTTGTACTTAATATGTGTTAATATGCTGGCTTCATAGAAAGAGTCTGGAAGTTTTCCTTCTGCTTCAATTTTTTGAAACAGCTTCAGGAGAATAGGTGTTATTTCTTCTTTGAAGGTTTGGTAGAATTCCCCAGGGAATCCGTCAGGTCCTGGGCTCTTGTTTTTTGAAAGGTTTTTGATCACAGCCTCAATCTCGTTATTAGATATCGGTCTATTCAGGTTGCTGATTTCTTCCTGGTTCAATTTTGGTAGTTTATATTTTTCCAGGAATGCATCCATTTCATCTAGGTTGCTAAGCTTATTGTCATATAACTGTTGATAATAACTTCTGATGATTGTTTCTACTTCCTTGGTGTTAGTTGTGATCTCTCCCTTTTCATTCATAATTTTATGAATTTGGGCTTTCTCTCTTTTCTTTTGGATTAGTGTGGCCAATGGTTTATTGATCTTATTGATTCTTTCAAAAAACCAGCTTCTAGTTTCATTGATACGTTCTACTGTATCTCCAGTTTCTACCTCATTGATCTCAGCTCTAATCTTGATGGTTTCCCTTCTTATGTGTGGAGTTGGTTTGATTTGTTGTTGATTCTCCAGTTCTTTAAGGTGTAGAGACAGCTGGTGTATTCTGGATTTTTCAATTTTTTTTTTTGAGGGAGGCTTGGATGGCTATGTATTTCCCCCTTAGGAAAGGCTTTGCTGTATCCCATAGGTTTTGGACCGAAGTGTCTTCATTCTCATTGGTTTCCATGAATTGTTTCAGTTCTTCTTTGATCTCCTGGTTGATCCAAGCATTCTTAAGCAAGGTGATCCCTGATCTCCAAACCAGGCAAAGACCCCACCAAAAAGGAGAATTTTAGACCAATATCACTGATGAATATGGATGCTAAGATTCTCAACAAGATCCTAGCCAACAGGATCCAATAGCACATTAAAAAAATTATCCACCATGATCAGGTGGGATTCATCCCTGGGCTACAAGGATGGTTCAACATTTGCAAATCAATCAATGTGATACAACAAATTAATATGAGAAGAGAGAAGAACCACATGGTCCTCTCAATGGATGCAGAAAAAGCATTTGACAAAATCCAGCATCCGTTCCTGATTAAAATGCTTCAAAGTATAGGGATAGAGGGAACATTCCTGAACCTCATCAAATCTATCTATGAAAGACCCACAGCAAATATCATCCTCAATGGGAAAAAGCTTGCAGCCTTCCCGTTGAGATCAGGAACAAGACAAGGATGCCCACTTTCACCACTCTTGTTCAACATAGTATTAGAAGTCCTAGCAACAGCAATCAGACAACAAAGAGAAATAAAAGGTATCCAAATTGGTAATGAAGAAGTCAAACTCTCTCTCTTCGCAGATGACATGATTCTTTATATGGAAGACCCCAAAGACTCCACCCCTAAACTACTAGAACTCATACAGCAATTCAGCAACGTGGCAGGATACAAAGTCAATGTGCAGAAATCAGTGGCTTTCTTATACACTAACAATGAAAATACAGAAAGGAAAATTAGAGAATTTATTCAATTTACTATAGCACCAAGAACCATAAGATACCTGGGAATAAACCTAATCAAAGAGGTAAAGGATCTGTACTCGAGGAACTACAGAACACTCATGAAAGAAATTGAAGAAGACACAAAAAGATGGAAGACCCTTCCATGCTCTTGGATCGGAAGAATAAACATTGTTAAAATGTCTATACTGCCTAGAGTAATATATACTTTTAATGCCATTCCAATCAAAATTCCACCGGTATTCTTCAAAGAGCTGGAGCAAATAATCCTAAAATTTGTATGGAATCAGAAGAGACCCCGAATCGCTAAAAAAATGTTGAAAAACAAAAATAAAGCTGGGGGCATCACATTACCTGATTTCAAGCTTTATCACAAAGCTATGATCACCAAGACAGCATGGTACTGGCATAAAAACAGACACATAGATCAGTGGAACAGAGTAGAGAGCCCAGATATGGACCCTCAACTCTATGGTCAATTAATCTTCGACAAAACAGGAAAAAATATACAGTGGAAAAAAGACAGTCTCTTCAATAAATGGTGCTGGGAAAACTGTACAGCTATATGTAGAAGAATGAAACTCAACCATTCTCTTACACCGTACACAAAGATAAACTCAAAATGGATAAAAGACCTCAATGTGAGACAGGAATCCCTCAGAATCCTAGAGGAGAACATAGGCAGTAATCTCTTCAATATCAGCCACAGCAACTTCTTTCAAGATATGTCTCCAAAGGCAAAGGAAACTAAAGCGAAAATAAACTTTTGGGACTTCATCAAAATCAAAAGCTTCTGCACAGCAAAGGAAACAGTCAAAAAAACAAAGAGGCAACCCACGGAATGGGAGAAGATATTTGCAAATGACAGTACAGACAAAAGGTTGATATCCAGGATCTATAATGAACTCCTCAAACTCAACACACACAAAACAGGCAAACATATCAAAAAATTGGAAGAAGATATGAACAGACACTTCTCCAATCAAGACATACAAAGGGCTATCAGACACATGAAAAAATGTTCATCATCATTAGCCCTCAGGGAGATTCAAATTAAAACCACATTGAGATATCACCTTACACCAGTTAGAATGGCCAAAATTAACAAAACAGGAAACAACATGTGTTGGAGAGGATGTGGAGAAAGGGGAACCCTCTTACACTGTTGGTGGGAATGCAAGTTGGTGCAACCTCTTTGGAGAACAATGTGGAGATTCCTCAAGAAATTAAAAATAGAACTTCCCTATGACCCTGCAATTGCACTCCTGGGTATTTACCCCAAAGATACAGATGTCGTGAAAAGAAGGGCCATTTGTACCCCAATGTTTATAGCAGCAATGGCCACACTCACCAAACTATGGAAAGAACCAAGATGCCCTTCAAGGGACAAATGGATAAGGAAGATGTGGTCCATATACACTATGGAGTATTATGCCTCCATCAGAAAGGATGAATACCCAACTTTTGTAGCAACGTGGACAGGACTGGAAGAGATTATGCTGAGTGAAATAAGTCAAGCAGAGAGAGTCAATTGTCATATGGTTTCACTTATTTGTGGAGCATAACAAATATCATAGAGGACAAGGGGTGTTAGAGAGGAGAAGGGAGTTGGGGTAAATTGGAAGGGGAGGTGAATCATAAGAGCCTATGGACTCTGAAAAACAATCTGAGGGGTTTGAAGTGGCGGGGGGTGGGAGGTTGGGGTACCAGGTGGTGGGTATTATAGAGGGCACAGATTGCCTGGAGCACTGGGTGTGGTGAAAAAATAATGAATACTGTTTTTCTGAAAATAAATAAATTGAAAAAATTAAACAACAACAACAACAACAACAACAACAAATATATGTTAATATGTACTCAAGGACTTTCTTAGGTCATCTTTCTTTAATCAGTGACTAATTATGGGCATAAATTAGATAATATAAGCCCCCAAAATAGGCTATTTAAAACTAAATAATGATTACTACCTTTATGATGACTAGCAGTAGTCTGCTAAGTCATAAAAAACTAACAGTGACTATATCTGAAGGACCTTCCTCTGATTTCTGATAATCACTGTTCATTCCATAGCATTTGCCCTCCCAGGCTCTACAAATGTTCCATTTTAGATGAATGTGTGAAACAAATATTTTTATTAACATTTTTAAATGTAGATGCTGAAACAGACACTGCTGTTAAGTTTAACATCATAATCTCTTACAAGACCTTTGCGAATCCATGAAGATTACTAATTGGGAAATGGCCAAACAGGAACTAATGTAAGCATGGATTTCCATGCAATTCCTAAAGAAAACAGAGAATGTAGAGAGGGGAGAACAGAGAGTAAAGGACTGAAATTTCAGGCTTATTTCAATTTTGGGGATGGATAAATACCCAGTAGTGGAATTACTAGATCTTGTGATATTTTGTTTTTTAACCTTTTGAGGAATTTCGATACTGTTTTCCATACTGGTTGCACCAATTTACATTCTCCAGCAACAATGCACAAAGGTTCCCTTTGCTCCACATCCTAGCTGACACTTGTCATTTCGCATCTTTTTAAAACTAGCTATCCTGATTGGTGTGAAGTGGTATCTCATTGTGATTTTGATTTGCACCATAAATACAGAGAGCAAACACCTGGTTGCTAAACAAATAAAAGGAAAGATGGGGGGCTAACAAAATAAGTGAAGGAGATTAAGAGGTACAAACTTCCAATTATAAAATGAATAAGTCAGAGAAATGAAAAATACAACATAAGACATATAAGTCAATAACATTGTAATAACATATGGTGACAAATGATGACTATGCTTAACATGGTGAGCATTGACTAATGTACAGAATTGTTGAATCACTGTTCTGTACACCTGAAACTAAATAACATTGTATGTCAACATACTTAAATAATAAACATTTTTGAAAATTAAAATTAAACAAAATTTGGGGAGTGGGAGAAGAAAAAAAATAGTAAAGAATAAAGAACTAAGGAAATAAAATAACTCCAGAGCAATTGCCATTGAATGAATGGCATTCTATACTGTATCTCATTTCATACAGTATCCTAACCTAATTAGAATAAGAAAATTACAACTCAGAAATATAAGTGATTTGCCCACAGTGACCCAGTAAATGGTGGAGCAATGAAGATTCATAGCAAGATCTGTAATAAAGTTCATGCTTTTAAGAGGGTGATATAATAAAATTTAAAGAAGAGCTTTAACAAGAAAATGTTCTACATTAGATGTGGCAGTAACATCAAGCAAAATGAAATCTCAGGAAAATCACTGGAATTGGAGGGGCCTTGTAGGTCTGGCTCCAGTAGCTTGAAGAGACAAAGCTATAATCTGTGGAGTTAAGGAGATATGATTTTTTTTTTTACACAAGACTTGTGTTTTATGCTATTAGTGTTATGTCTTACTCATTTTATCCTGATATCCCCAAGGCTTAGCACAGAGTTTTGCCTGAAGCAGGCACCAGACTAAGATTTTGCAAGTACATGACTAATGTTGATTGCAGGTCAGAAGGGTCTTGATAGAAAAAGTCTAAGGCCTTGGTGGATATTGATGATCCAAAGGGTGATGGCACTCTGAGGAGTGATCCACAGAAGGACTGATGGTTTGAAGATGATGATAAATGGAGATAATATAGGTGTTAAATGATGAAAAGCAAAGATGGATGGTGTATGAGTCACTGGGTTCTGCTTTTGGAGTCCAAGAAGAAGATTGTATCTCCAATTTTTCCCTTACTCTGTCTTTTCCTGTTGTAGCTGCTGTAAGTCAGCAATACCATCAAAATCTATAATTTTAGACAAAGTAGGGTCACAGAAATTCAGGTATATCTCAATGATAACTATAACTTTTTTAAAAAAACTTACTATATAAAATGTATTAATGCTGATAAGTAATTTTTCAGTAGATAAAAAATATTTAGTATAATTGCACACATTTATGCATTTTTAAAAAAAATCAATGAAAATGGGCAAAGTATATAAACAGATAGTTCACAGAAGGCAATATTTAGCAAAATAAGGTTCAATAAATATTTATTAATAAAAGCAGGGTATGGTAGGAATCTAAAAGGAGCAAGTAGTCTTTGTGTGTCATACTCTGCAGTGTGCACTTTGTCTTGTAGATGGTGGGAATTTAATAAAGTGCTTTCCACATTGAATTAACATTATCTTTATTAGTGCTGCAATTGATGTACTCAAAATAGAGTTGAGCTGGTGGAGGAAAGTGTTAGGCAGACTACATAGGTGAGAAAAAAATGTGACTATGGTAAAGACAAACGAGATGAGAGAAAATGAGCAGATTTAAGAAATAAAACTTAAAAGGAATAAGACATGATGAAAAGGATGTAGATGGAGCTAGAGAGTATTAGGCTAAGTGAAATAAGAGAATGACAAATACCGTATGATTTCACTTATATGTGGAATTTAACAAAAGAGATGAACATAGGGGACAAAAAAAAAAAAAGAAAACAGATTCTTTTTTTTTTTTAAGACATTTATTTTTTGAGAGAGAGAGAGAGAGAGAGAGAGAGAGAGAGAAAGAGAGCATGGTAGAGGGAAAGAGAAATCCAAGCCAACTCCAGGGTGGTGCAGAGCCAAACATGGAGCTTGCTCCCACAACACTGAGATCACAACATGAGCCAAAACCAAGAGTTGGCCACCTAACCAAATGCACCACCCAAGTGCCCCCAGAAAACATTTAGCTATAGAGAACAAACTGAGGGTTTCTGGAGGAGGAGCATGGACAGGGGGATTGGTTAAATGGGTGTTGGATATTAAGGAGGGCAATTGTGATGAGCACTGGGTGTTAAGGTTTTTGCCACTAGATTTAGTTCTGGTTGATATTTAAAATAAAAAAGAATACTCCAATTTCACTTAGAGAATAGAGAAAGGGATACAGTTGTCATTTAATATTTCTTCTTTGTGTCAGGTAACAATTTTTGATTTAGAGATTCTTTACTGTAACGTGGTATCATTTTCTCTGTAGAAGTTCAGTTAACCATAAGAAATAAAGAAGCTCATTTGAGATGCATAGATGTTTTTCTATGTAAAACATTCTAACTTTCAGTTCTTATGGCATATAGAAATGCCCTTTCAAAATGATATGTAAAACATTTTGAAAAATCCATTTAATAACGTGAAAATAGATACTGAAAAAATGATCCATGCCTTCTGCTTTGGCATTGCCACTTACCCAAATTTGATAGAAAGGTAATTCATAGAAATTCTATTTGTGTACATGTTTTTTATCTGTCCACTTTCGAATTTGACTTAATTTAGAATATTTTCAAATAAAGGAGACCAAATTAAAAGAAAGAAAACAATGCCAATTTGTGGCACAGATCTAAATGATAACATTATATGACAAGGCTAATAAATAGTTTCGTGTAATTTTAGGTTTTTTTTTTTAATAAGATTTTATTTATTTATTTGACAGAGAGGGAGAGATCACAAGTAGGCAGAGAAGCAGTCAGAGAGAGAGGAGGAAGCAGGCTCCCTGCTGAGCAGAGAGCCCAATGCGGGGCTTGATCCCAGGACTCTGGGATCATGACCTGAGCCGAAGGCAGAGGCTCAACCCACTGAGCCACCCAGGCACCCCTAATTTTAGGTTTTGATGCAACACTTAAAACACTGCTTTCGTTCAAAGTAAGTTATTGAATTTGGGTAATAAGGAAATGAGTAAAATAATTAGCATGTATCAAAGCCCAGAAATGAAATATCATTTGGAAAATAGCAAGCTGGTTAAAGGCCAGGAAGGGAAAAAAAACTAAGAAACACAAATGTTCCATCAGAGCCTTGCTTTCAAAATGAATAAAAGAAGTAAATATATTCCAGTTAAGTGTTATCTAATACTAATTAGACATTAATTTCTGAAGAAAAATAACAAAACAGGTTCTGGATTTTTATTAAGTGGGAGTAGGAGCAGTTATTCTCTTTCCATTTTAAGAATAGGTGTGTTTTCTCTTGATACTTCAATCTACATCTGTTTCTTTTTGCATTAAAAGTTTGGGTAGATCAGTATAAAGGAACAAATTACACCAAAGGAAAGCTGGAACAGATAAATTTCTTTTAGGACCTGAGTTACCATATATTAAAAATACTTTTGTTTCAAAAGTAGCATGGCAGAAAGCTTTTGTAGGTTAGAACTGCTGAGTAAACAACGTACAAAACTCAGATCATGGACAACCTTACTTTCCAATATGGCAAAAACAAAATATATTGTTTTGCAATGTATATTATATTGCTTATGGAAGGCATTCTATACCAAGAGCACTATCATTTACTAATCTAAATTCCCAATGAAATAAGAAAGGAATTCAATGGTACTAAAATCCTCTGAACCTGAGAAAAGAAATAGAATCTGACTGCACCTATGGTGAAAGTTGATCTCCTTAGCTTATGAAGCATTTTAAGTGCCAGTGATTATTTTTCTCTTCCTAAATCTCTAAAGAGTCTCTGATTTGCTATGGTGGTTGCTGAATTTTTAGGCATATTCACTTTCACTTTAATCAATTAAAGACATAATACAATCCAGTGTCTTTCTTGATGAGTCAGTAACTAGTTGTTGCATCTTTCAACCTAAGAGTGCTCTTTTCCTGCCATTTTTTTTTTTTTTTTTTTTTGTCTGTCAGCTTTGTGCTCAGTTTAATTTAGTTTGAAGGGTATTTAACACTGAGGCTGATTTGGATTGCATGAAATAAGATAGTCAATTGGTAGGAGTCAATTCAGGCTGCACATATTTAATACTTAAATGCTGAACCTATATGGTGCCTACATTGCTTAGACTGGGTGTGGTCTAAAATGGCCTGAGCCTTCCAAATTTTTCTGACTTTTCCCCTTTTTTTGGATTATACCAAAACAGTTTCCTTCAGCACTGAAGCATCTGACTGTGTCTTATAGTTTATTTTTTCTTATGTTTAACTAAGGGGAAAAAATTGATTCAGGTTGGGGGAGTAGGTATCGATCACCTCAAAGTTTGTGGTAAGGATAAAGCTCAGTGACAATAACGTGCCCCAGTCTGTGTTTGTGTGGATCTAGAGTGAGCAAAATAACTGGATATAATTATGTTCAGGAAGTAGAAAAATTGGAATATAAATCTCTCTAATCTTTGGGTAGGGCTGAGTCCTTTTTTCAGATGTATTTCTGCTTCATTAGCACCATGAATTTGTTTAATTCTAACTTTAAATGTGTAATATAAGTAATGTTTCTAATGATTGAATTTAAGTTATTTCTTAATACCATACTACTATTTTATTCATTCCCCAATATAAGAGTGATTAGGCATATCTGTTAGCCAGCTGGATTAAGAACAAACCATTTTCATGACATGAAATTTTAGGCTAAACATGCAAGTTATTGGTTTGCTTTTTGATTTTGTCAATTTGCCAATGATTCTATATGAATATAGGGCTTTTACTTAGTAATATCTAAAATAATTCTTTGCTATAAAACTGTATATATAGGAAAATCATTCAACCTTATAGTCCACACAAAAAATAAAGCATCTCCATTTAGTTTTGTTGAAGGAAATACCCATTTATACAGTATTACAGTAAAGAGTTACTTCAGATATCACTAAGTAAAAGCCCTGTTTTCAAATGAGAAGCAGTCAACAAAACTAAAAGACAACCTATGGAATGGGAAGAGATATTTGCAAGTGACATATTTGATAAAGGGTTAGTATCCAAAATATATAAAGAACTTATAAAACTCAACACCCCAAAAATCAAATAATTCAATTTAAAAATGGGCAGAGGACATGAATACATATTTCTCCAAAGAAGATATACTATACACATGGCCAACAGACACATGAAAAGATGCTCAGCATCACTGATCATTAGGGAAATACAAATCAAAACTACAATGAGATAGCCCCTCACATGTCAGAATGGCTAAAATCAACAACACAAGAAACAACTGGTGTTGGCGAGGATGTGGACACAGGGGAACACTCTTGCACTGTTGGTGGAAATGCAAGCTGGTGCAGCTGCTCTGAAAAACAGTATGGAGATTCCTTAAAAAGTTAAAAGTAGAAGGGCGCCTGGGTGGCTCATTTTTTAAGCTACTGCCTTCGGCTCATGTCATGATCCCAGGGTCCTGGGATCAAGCCCAACATTGGGCTCCCTACTCAGTGGGAAGCCTGCTTCTCCCTCTCTCACTCCCTATGCTTCTGTTCCCTCTCTCGTTGTCTCTCTCTCTGTCAAATAAATAAAATCTTAAAAAGTTAAAAGTAGAACTACCCTATAATTCAGTAATTTCACTACTAAGTATTTACCCAAAAAATACAAAAATAGTGACTCAAAGGGATACGTGTACCCCAATGTTTATAGCAGCATAGTCTACAATAGCCAAACTATGGAAACAACCCAAGTGTCCATCAACTGATGAATAAAAGAAGATGTGGTATGTATATACAATGGACTACTACTCAGCCCTAAAAAGAATGAAATCTGGCCATTTGCAATGACATGGATGGGGTTAGAGAGTATTATACTAAGGGAAATGAATCAGTCAGAGAAAAAGAAATACAATATGATTTTACTCATATGTGGAATTGAAGAAACAAAACAGGTAATCATAGGGGAAAGAGGAAAAAAGAGAGAGAGAGAAAGAAAGAGACAAACCACAAGAGACTCTTAACTCTAGAGAACAAACAGAGTTGCTGGAGAGGAGGTGGGTGGGGGATGGGCTAAATGCAAGATGGATATTAAGGAGGGCACATGATGTAATGAGCACTGGATGTTGTATGTAAGTGATGAATACGTAAATTCTACACTGGAAACTGGTATTACATTGTATGTTATCTAACTGGAATTTAAATAAAAACTTGAAACTACAAAAAAAAAAGTGAAGAGCTAAAACACTGAGAAGTGATACTTGCAATATATATAGGCAACAAGGGATTAGTATCTCTCTAGAATATTATATATATGATCTATAATTATGTATGATAAAAATAAAAATCATTACATGTTTTATATATTTACATATAATACATAATAATACATATGTCATTAGTAGTAATTAATAGGAAAAACTTTAGAGAGCAGCTCTGCCTAGCAACCCAGGTTATAAACCTCTGAATTATCTTAAACATCCCTCTTAATTGTTCCAAACATCCCCCTCTGCGTATTTTTTATTTAATTAATCTCCAAGTCCTTATGATTCTATTTCTAAACTATCTTCTAAGTTATCCTCTTTCCTTCTGGTCCCACTGACACTAACTTGGTTTAAATCTTTATTATATTCCATTTAGCCTAGAGGAATATATTTCCAACTGATTTCCCTCTCTTCCTTTAATCATTTCTTTTGCAATGCCAACAGAAAAGTTTCTTACTACATTTAGAACAAGCTTGTTATTCTGTTTTTTTTTTAATTTTTAATTTTTAATTTTTTATAAACATATAATATATTTTTATCCCCAGGGGTACAGGTCTGTGAATCAACAGGTTTACACACTTCACAGCACTCACCAAAGCACATACCCTCCCCAATGTCCATAACCCCACGCCCCTTCTCCGAACCCCGCACCCTCCAGCAACCCTCAGTTTGTTGTGTGAGATTAAGAGTCACTAATGGGGGCGCCTGAGTGGCTCAGTGGGTTAAAGCCTATGCCTTCGGCTCAGGTCATGATCTCAGGGTCCTGGGATCGAGCCCCACATCTGGCTCTCTGCTCGGCGGGGAGCCTGCTTCCTCCTCTCTCTCTTTGCCTGCCTCTCTGTCTACTTATGATCTCTGTCTGTCAAATAAATAAATAAAATCTTTAAAAAAAAAAAAAGAGTCACTAATGGTTTGTCTTCCTCCTGATCCCATCTCGTTTCATTTATTCTTCTCCTACCCCCTTAACACCCCACGTTGCATCTCCACTTCCTCATATCAGGGAGATCATATGATAGTTGTCTTTCTCCAATTGACTTATTTCGCTAAGCATGATACCCTCTAGTTCCATCCGCGTTGTCGCAAATGGCAAGATCTCCTTTATTTTGATGGCTGCATAGTATTCCATTGTGTATATATACCACATCTTCTTGATCCATTCATCTGTGGATGGAAATCTAGGTTCTTTCCATAGTTTGGCTATTGTGGACATGGCTGCTATAAACATTCGGGTGCATGTGCCCCTTCGGATGACTACGTTTGTATCTTTAGGGTAAATACCCAGTAGTGCAATTGCTGGGTCATAGGGCAGTTCTATTTTCAACATTTTGAGGAAACTCCATGCTGTTTTCCAGAGTGGTTGCACCAGCTTGCATTCCCACCAACAGTGGAGGAGGGTTCCCCTTTCTCCACATCCTCTCCAGCATCTGTCATTTCCTGACTTGTTAATTTTCGCCATTCTGACTGGTGTGAGGTGATATCGCATTGTGGTTTTGATTTGTATTTCCCTGATGCCGAGGAATATGGAGCACTTTTTCATGTGTCTGTTGGCCATCTGGATGTCTTCTTTGCAGAAATGTCTGTTCATGTCCTCTGCCCATTTCTTGATTGGATTATTTGTTCTTTGGGTGTTGAGTTTGATAAGTTCTTTATAGATTTTGGACACTAGCCCTTTATCTGATATGTCATTTGCAAATATCTGCTCCCATTCTGTCAGTTGTCTTTTGGTTTTGTTGACTGTTTCCTTTGCTGTGAAAAAGCTTTTGATCTTGATGAAATCCCAATAGTTCATTTTTGCCCTTGCTTCCCTTGCCTTTGGCGATGTTCCTAGGAAGATGTTGCTGCTGCTGAGGTCAAAGAGGTTGCTGCCTGTGTTCTCCTCAAGAATTTGGATGGATTCCTTTCGCACATTGAGGTCCTTCATCCATTTTGCGTCTATTTTCGTGTGTGGTGTAAGGAAATGGTCCAATTTCATTTTTCTGCATGTGGCGTCCAATTTTCCCAACACCATTTATTGAAGAGGCTGTCTTTTTTCCATTGGACATTCTTTCCTGCTTTGTCGAAGATTAGTTGACCATAGAGTTGAGGGTCTATTTCTGGGCTTTCTATTCTGTTCCATTGATCTATGTGTCTGTTTTTGTGCCAGTACCATGCTGTCTTGATGATGACAGCTTTGTAATAGAGCTTGAAGTCCGGAATTGTGATGCCAGCAACGTTGGCTTTCTTTTTCAATATCCCTTTGGCTATTCGAGGTCTCTTCTGGTTCCATATAAATTTTAGAATTATTTGTTCCATTTCTTTGAAAAAGATGGATGGTACTTTGATAGGAATTGCATTAAATGTGTAGATGGCTTTAGGTAGCATAGACATTTTCACAATATTTATTCTTCCAATCCAGGAGCATGAAGCATTTTTCCATTTCTTTGTGTCTTCCTCAATTTCTTTCATGAGTACTTTATAGTTTTCTGAGTATAGATTCTTAGCCTCTTTGGTTAGGTTTATTCCTAGGTATTTTATGGTTTGGGGTGCAATTGTAAATGGGATTGACTCCTTAATTTCTCTTCCTTCTGTCTTGTGGTTGGTGTAGAGAAGTGCAACTGATTTCTGTGCATTGATTTTATATCCTGACACTTTACTGAATTCCTGAATAAGTTCTAGCAGTTTTGGAGTGGAGTCTTTTTGGTTTTCCACATATAATATCATATCATCTGTGAAGAGTGATAGTTTGACTTCTTCTTTGCCAATTTGGATGCCTTTAATTTCCTTTTGTTCTCTGATTGCTGAGGCTAGGACTTCTAGTACTATGTTGAATAACAGTGGTGATAATGGACATCCCTGCCATGTTCCTGACCTTAGTGGAAAAGCTTTCAGTTTTTCTCCATTGAGAATGATATTTGCGGTGGGTTTTTTCATAGATGGCTTTGATGATATTGAGGTCTGTGCCCTCTATCCCTACACTTTGAAGAATTTTGATCAGGAAGGGATGCTGTGCTTTGTCAAATGCTTTTTCAGCATCTATTAAGAGTATCATATGGTTCTTGTTCTTTCTTTTATTGATGTGTTGTATCACATTGACTGATTTGCGGATGTTGAACCAACCTTGCAGCCCTGGAATAAATCCCACTTGGTCGTGGTGAATAATCCATTTAATGTACTGTTGAATCCTATTGGCTAGTATTTTGGTGAGAATTTTCGCATCTGTGTTCATCAAGGGTATTGGCCTATAGCTCTCTTTTTTGATGGGATCCTTGTCTGGTTTTGGAATCAAGGTGATGCTGGCCTCATAAAATGAGTTTGGAAGTTTTCCTTCCATTTCTATTTTTTAGAACAGTTTCAGGAGAATAGGAATTAGTTCTTCTTTAAAAGTTTGGTAGAATTCCCCCGGAAAGCCATCTGGCCCTAGGCTTTTGTTTGTTTGGAGATTTTTAATAACTGTTTCAATCTCCTTACTGGTTATGGGTCTGTTCAGGCTTTCTATTTCTTCGTGGTTCAGTTGTGTTAGTTTATATGTTCTAGGAATGCATCCAGTTCTTCCAGATTGTCAAATTTGTTGGCGTAGAGTTGCTCATAGTATGTTCTTATGATAGTTTGTATTTCTTTGGTGTTAGTTGTGATCTCTCCTCTTTCATTCATGATTTTATTTATTTGGGTCCTTTCTCTTTTCTTTTTTGATAAGTCTGGCCAGGGGTTTATCAATTTTATTAATTCTTTCAAAGAACCAGCTCCTAGTTTCGTTGATTTGTTCTATTGTTTTTTTGGTTTCTATTTCATTGATTTCTGCTCTGATCTTCATGATTTCTCTTCTCCTGCTGGGCTTAGGGTTTCTTTCTTGTTCTTTCTCCAGCTCCTTTAGGTGTAGGGTTAGGTTGTTTACCTGAGACCTTTCTTGTTGCTTGAGAAAGGCTTGTACTGCTATATATTTTCCTCTCAGGACTGCCTTTGTTGTGTCCCACAGATTTTGAACCATTGTATTTTCATTATCATTTGTTTCCATGATTTTTTTCAATTTTCTTTAATTTCCCGGTTAACCCATTCATTCTTTAGAAGGATGCTGTTTAGTCTCCATGTATTTGGGTTCTTTTCAAACTTCCTCTTGTGGTTGAGTTCTAGCTTCAGAGCATTGTGGTCTGAAAATTTGCAGGGAATGATCCCAATCTTTTGATACCTGTTGAGTCCTGATTTAGGACTGAGGATGTGATCTATTCTGGAGAATGTTCCATTGCACTAGAGAAGAATGTGTATTCTGTTGCTTTGGGATGAAATGTTCTGAATATATCTGTGATGTCCATCTCATCCAGTGTGTCATTTAAGGCCTTTATTTCCTTGTTGATCTTTTGCTTGGATGATCTGTCCATTTCAGTGAGGGGAGTGTTAACATCCCCTACTATTATTATATTATTGTTGATGTGTTTCTTTGATTTTGTTATTAATTGGCTTATATAGTTGGCTGCTTCCACATGGGGGCACAGATATTTAAAGTTGTTAGATCTTCTTGTTGGACAGACCCTTTGAGTATGATATAGTGTTCTTCCTCATCTCTTATTATAGTCTTTGGCTTAAAATCTAATTGATTTGATATAAGATTGCCACTCCTGCTTTCTTCTGACGTCCATTAACATGGTAAATTCTTTTCCACCCCCTCACTTTAAATCTGTAGGTGTCTTTGGACTTAAAATGAGTTTCTTGTAGGCAACATATAGATGGGTTTTGTTTTTTTATCCATTCTGATACTCTGTGTCTTTTGATTTGGGCATTTAGCCCATTTACATTCGAGCCCGGCTAGAACCTGGAGAATTGTCATTATGAACTCTAGATCTGACATATTACCAATGTCTGTATTGATTAGGGCCTAGCTTTCAGTATTGCCTCTTGTTCCTTTTTTTGTGGTGAATTTTTCCGCCTTGTCATTTTGTCCAGATAAGAGTATATGAAGGAGCAAGTAAAATACTAAAGGGGTGGCAACAGTCCCAGGAAAAGATGCTTTAACCAAATCAGAAGAGATCCCAAATCGTGAGGCGAGAGAAAGGGGATAAAAAGAGGTTCAGAAAGAAAAGAAGAAAGAAAAGAAAAGAAAAGAATTAAAAAAGAAAACAAAGTATAAAAAAGAAAAAAATATATATATCAGATAAACTAGTTAAAAAACGTTACAAAAGAAAAGTGTAAAAGTTAAAAAAATTTTAGCAGAAGAAGAGAAAAAAAATGGAAAAAATATTTAAATTAACTGGAAGATTAAAGAATCATAGGGAGAAAGCCATGAGTTCCATGCTTTGCTTTCTCCTCCTCTGGAATTCTGCTGCTCTTCTTAGTATTGAAACTGCACTCCTTGGTAGGTGAACTTGGTCTTGGCTAGGTTTCTTGTTGATCTTTTTGGGGAGGGGCCTGTTTCAGTGATTCTCAAGTGTCTTTGCCCCAGGCGGAATTGCACCACCCTTACCAGGGGCTGAGTAATCCGCTCAGGTTTGCTTTCAGGAGCTTTTGTTCCCTGAGCGCTTTCCATAGAGTTCCAGAGGACAGGAATACAAATGGCGGCCTCCTGGTCTCCGGCCCAGAGGAGCCAAGAGCCTGGGGCCCCACTCCTCAGTGCGCCCTCAGAGAACAGCGCCCAGTTACTCCCGTCTGCCTGACCTCCAACCACGCTCCAAGCTCACCGAGCCTGCGACCAGTTCAAGGTAACCCCAAGCTGTGATCTTACTGTCGGCTCTGTCTCTGTAGCCAGCCTCCCCGTTCTAATACCTGTAAGCTCTGCGACACTCAGACACCCCTGATCCTTCTGTGGCCCTGCGGGACTTGAGGCCATGCTGACCCCGCATTGGCTTCACCCTGGTTTAGCCTCTGGAGCGATGTTCCTCAGTGGAACAGACTTTTAAAAGTCCTGATTTTGTGCTCCGTTGCTCCATCGCTTGCCGGGAGCCGGTCCCTCCCCCGGGGTCTATCTTCCTGTCGCTTTGGTTTCACTTCTCCTCCAGTCTTACTTTTCAGAAAAAAAAAATCAGAAAGTGGTTGTTTTTCTGTTTCTAGAATTGCTTTCTTCTTTTCTTCCATCTGCCAATGGATTTGTAGGGGTTTGCAATCTTTAGATAAGCTATCTAGCTGATCTCTGGCTAGCTGATGTAGTCTCAGCCTGCTACTTCTCCGCCATCTTGACTCCTCCCCCGCATGAAAGAGAAGCTTCTTATTCTTTTACTCAGAAATTCACCATGGTTTGTAATTTGTAGCTGTTCATTTAATTTTTATCAAATTATGTATTCACATAACTTAGAGTCAAATGATTCTATAAGGTCACCTATTTCTTCATCCTTTCAATTTATGTCTATTTAATTTTTGCCATTACATAGATGTCTTCAGTTGTGTGGTTTCTTCTTGATTTTTCAGTATTGTATATTGACTTTTCATTGTAAAAGATAAGGATTTAGCTCTCACTCCCTATTCCTACCACATAAAATATCCTATATCCCCATCTTTCTAATACAGTTAATAGTACAATTTTGAACATATTTTTAGCATTTCATGTTATTTTGACTATGCAAATGCTATTATAGCTGGTCCAAATTTTAAATAGTTTTTAGTCTTCTGGATAACTTTTGTGTTCTCTATCTGTTATTTTATTTTCTTGCAATTATTACTATTTTAAACCCAAATTGTTCCCAATTGCCCAGTCCTTAACTCAAGATATTTAGAAACATCATGATTTCTATCAATTCTGTCATCCTAAAAAAATTGTTCTTGATATGTAAATTCCTAGCATAGTACCATTTATATATATGATCAGTAATCAATAAATGTTTATTGATGACTGGAATGTTACCCACTGAGCTGCATAAATATATTTCTACAGCTTATTTCTTCTGAGAAAAAATAGTTGGGTTTATTTCAAGTTTGGCACAATTCAGAGAAACCTTAATTTTCTAATCGGCAAAACAGGAATAAGAATTTCTACTTCTAAGATTGTTGTAGGGATTAGTCACATAATGATTGGAAGCAGTATTTGACACATATGAAACACTGAATAGTGATAGGTACTGATTTAAAGTAATGGTTGTGTACCGCTACTACTATTACAACTGTTAGTAATGCTGCGACTACCTGGATCCGTATTATGAATTTCCTTAGGGCTTTTCAATGACTTCACCTCAAAATAAAGAGTTGAATAAAGATTTTCACTGTCTATTTCAAAACTTTTCAAGAGAATTCCCTTGACTTTTTTGGGGGGGGGGTGAGTCTATTATTTGAAGAGCTTGGGACGTCATTCCTCTTCTCTAACTACTCTGTCTGAGGGATAATATAAGTCCTCTCTTATTAGTTTGGATAGTACTGTGTCAAAGCATGTAACTTTAGGACTTAATTTACAACAAAGTTGGCTTTAACTATTTCATATTTATTATCTTCAACTCTTTAATGAATTTAGGGGTTTTTACTTATTTATTTATTTTTTATTTTATTTTAATTCCAGTGTAGTTTAACACTTAATGTTCAATTTGTTTCAGGTGTCTACAGTATCGTGATTCAAATATTCCTTATTATACTCAGTGCTCATCAAGAAAAGTACTCTGAATTGCCTTCATCTACTTCACCCATCCCTCTATCCACCTCCCTTCTGGTACCCCTCTGTTTGTTTTCTGTAATTAAGAGTCTGTTTTTTGGTTTCTTTCTCTCTCTCTTTTCCTTTGTTCATTTGTTTAGCTTCTTAAATTCCACATATGAAATATCTTCTCCCATTCAGTAGGTTGTCCTTTAGTTTTTTTTTTTTTTTTTTTAAGATTTTATTTATTTGACAGAGATCACAAGTAGGCAGAGAGGTAGGCAGAGACAGAAAGGGAAGCAGGCTCTCCACCAACCAGAGAGCCCAACCTGGATCTTGATCCCAGGACCCCGAGATCATGGCCCAAGCTGGAGGCAGTGGCCCAACCCACTGAGCCACCCAGGAGCCCCTGTCCTTTAGTTTTGTTGGTTGTTTCCTTTGTTGTGCAGAAGCTCTTTATTTTAATGTAGTTTATTTTTGTCTTTGTTTCTTTTGCCTCGGGATATGTGTGTAGAAAGATGTTGCTGTGACTGATGTCAGAGACATTACTGTCTGTGCTCTCCTCTAGAATTTTTATGGTTTCAGGTCTAACATTTATATTCTTAATCCATTTTGAGTTTATTTATACAAAAAGTAGTCCAGTTTCATCCTTTTCTGTGTAGCTGTCTAGTTTTCCCAACACTATTTGTTAAAGAGAATGTCTTTTTCCCATTGCATATCCTTGCCTCCTTTGTCAAAGATTAATTGACCACATTATTATGGGTTTATTTTTGGGCTTTATGTTTTGTTCCATTGATCTATGTGTCTATTTTTGTGCCAGTACCATACTGCTTTGATTACTACAGCTTTGTAATATAATTTAACATTAGGAATTGTGATACTCCAGTTTTGTTTTTCTTTTTTTAAAGACTGCTTTAGTTATTAGGGGTCTTTTGTGGACCCATACAAATTACAAGAATTTTTGTTCTAGTTTTATGAAAAGTATTGTTGGTATTTTGATAGGAGTTTCATTAAATGTGTAGATTTCTTTGGGTAGTATGGATATTTTAACAATATTTGTTCTTCTAACCCTTGAGAATGGAATGTCTTTCCATTTATTTGAATCATCTCTAATTTCTCTCATCTGTGTTTTATAGTTTTTAGGGTATAGGTCTTTTGTCTTTTTTGGTTAAGTTTATTCCTAGATATTTTATTGGTTTTGGTATGAATTGTAAATAAGATTGGGCTTGGTGTAAGTCAGTTAAGCAGTTGGTCCTTCAGGTGGCCATGTGTTTATGCTGGGAGATGGTGGAGGGGAGTGGCATCTGCAAGCTCCTTTGTTCCTGGAGGAGTCCCCCTGTGAACAAAACTCCCCCTCCTGTATGTCCCAGACATTTTTCAAAATTTTGCTTCTACAGCTCTATCTCATTGGGCTGTTTGTTGTTCTGTCTCTCTAAAGGTGGGGTCTTGGCTTCTGGTTGCCCTCTAGGCTCTCCAGGAATGGGGTCCACTGATTTTTAAAATTCCAGACTCTAAGTCCCTAGATTGTAAGAACCCACAAAATTCGGCCCCTTTGGCTTTCAAAGCCTAATGTTATGGGGATTCATCTTCCCCATGCAGACTCCCCTGTGTGGTAGTGTGTTTCTCTCTTCTCTGTGCCCTCTATTCTCTTCCCTCAGTTGATGACCAATGTCTATTTAGCTGCCCACTGGGTTTCTGCCCTTGCTACCCTCTTAAATGTGGCCTTTTCTCTACCTCTGTGGAGTATTTTCTGCCAGTGTTCTGGTCATCTTCTGGGTTATTTATCCTGATGTGAATGTTATCTTGTATCCATGTGTTCAGGTGAGCTTAGGGTCCTCTTGCTTTGCCATTTTCCCAGCCTTCTGATTTCATGGGCTTTTAAAATGTCACTAGAAATCATTGTTTTTCATACTTTGTACTTTTTCCTCTGAATATTTTTATAGCATTGAGTATTATGGTATAATTCAGCACCATGAATTACAGATGCTTAGATGATATTATTATATTAAGTCATCTAAGTTTCAAGTGAATAAGGAAGAGAATGAAGAAACTTAGTCTCCCACTGTTACCTAAAATTTCTGGGAGCATATAGACTTGATTCTAAAATGTTCCATAGCCATTTGTTCTATTTTTGACTTATTTCTTTATCCTTCCTCAAGATGTTTTCTCCATGAAGTCTTTTTTTTTGGAAATTTTGCTTTATGTTCATTTTGGAAATAATTATTAAAGCAGATTGACTCAGTGGTGCTGCAAAAAAACCCTTTGGCCAGAGAAGAAAAATCTCTAATAGCAGAGTGGTCCCAAGTCAACAAATCCTAATGAGGCTATTCTTTCTGCTTAAGTGCCTGATATGTAGGAATTTCTGATAGTTGATTCAGCATTTTTATTTCCCTGAGAAACACTGAGGGCATTTGAAGTTGTCTATTAAAGATGCCTCTATTACATTAGTCCTTTTGGAAGCCTCAGGGAAAAAAAAAAGATCGTCATTGCACATGGAACAAAACTCAATCTCTCCTTTTCCTAATTGAGCTAGCTTTTTGTTTAAATGTCACATATAACTGATAAAATAAGATTATTTTTAAATTATCAAACATGCATATTTTTAAATTTTTTAAAAAGATTTAATTTATTTATTTGACAAAGAGAGAGCAATCATAAGTAGGCAGAGAGGCAGGCAGAGAGAAAGGGGGAAGCAGGCTCCCCGCCCACAGAGAGGTGGTTGTGGGTCTTGATCCCAGGACCCCAAGATCATGACCCAAGCTGGAGGCAGAGGCTCAACTGACTGAGCCACCCAGGAAATAGCTGTTTTTTTTTTTTTTTAAATATTTTATATATTTATTTGGCAGACAAAGATCACAAGTAGGCAGAGAGGCAGGCAGAGAGAGAGAGAAGGAAGCAGGCTCCCTGCTGAGCAGAGAGCCAGATGCGGGGCTCCATCCCAGGACCCTGGAATCATGACCTGAGCCAAAGGCTGAGGCTTTAACCCACTGAGCCACCCAGGCGCCCCAAAATAGCTGATTTAAATGTGGATTTTTAAAAATTTTGCTAATTAAGAAAATTATATGTCAATAATGAATTTTCTTTATTAAAAATGATTTTTTTACTTTTTTGCCTTTTGAAAAAATATTATTGTGTGATGTTAGTCACCATTCAGTACATCGTTGGTTTTTGATGTAATATTCCATGATTCCTTGTTTGTGTATAACAACCAAAGCTCCATGACAAAATGATTTATTTTTAAACTATTAATTGTACCAACTATCAAGAGAAAAGGAATTCAGCTAAAATCTAGAATTGCAACTGATTAGTGAAAACATCAGAAGAAACTCCAGAAGATAATTCTGCCCATAGACTGCTTATAACTGCACAAAGATTGGGATGTACTGCTGAAAGTTTTCATTCAAGTTGCTCCAATCAGATTCACTATTATTTTTCCTGTGCTCCCTTTCTTGGTTTATTTATTGTCTTTTTAGTAACCAGGGTATAAACTTTGACCTCCTTGCTCCTCTTCATTAAGTTCTGGTCATTAAGTTATGTGGTTTACCTCTAATGCCTCTTGACTCATTTTTCTCAATTCCCTTTTCATTTCCTTGATTCAGAGCTTACTAAGCTATTACATTATGCTCCTAACTGGTCCTCCCATCTCTCTAGCCTCCGAAGGTACCTTTGGAACTTTTAATTGTTTTGCCTTTTTAGGATCAAAATCTAACTTTCTTGGTAGGGCCATGAAGGTCCTTTGCTGCCTCAGTATTGTTGTTGCTAATGGGTTAAGCTAGGGCTATTGGGTCACAGAGACCTGGATGCAAGATTTCATTTTTCTCACTTCCTCTGTGATTTGCTCAAACAGGATTCTCAACTTTACTAAGAACAGTTTCCATGTCAATAAATTGGTAATGATAAGAACAATAATAGTTTACAACTCCTAGAATTTTTGTGAGGATTAAATTTGCTATCTATTTAAAATGCTCAGAGTGTGATAAGCATTCAGCATGTTAATTTTCGTTTGTATTTCTCATTATTATAGCTACCATGCCTATTGCTTACTATGCTGAGTTTTCAGATTCCATTTATCTCCTTATGTTTCCCCTTCCCTATTTGGTGAACCCCTACTTGTTCTCCAAAACTCTATTTAAATGCCACTTCTTCTGTGAAGATTTCCTTGGCTAAACTGAATTAATCACTCTCCTGAAAGTCACATTGCTTATTCATACTAATAATTGGATTCATAACACTGTATCATAGGTATACTTTTGAAAGCCCTTTTCTCTGATCCATTTGAAAATCTTCAGAGGTTGAGACCATATCTAATTCATCCTTATATCCACAGTGCCTCACATTGTTGAATGCTAGAAAATGCAAACATTTCAACTTGTATTCTAGTTTTAAGTTCTATCTTTTTTAAGTTAGTCGCCTCTAAAAATAGACATCTGAATGTCTCCCTCAAAGGTAATTTTTAAAATAGTAAATTGAAAACACATTACTATTTTAGGACTACTACCGAATGTTTGGAAGATGAAGTAAAAAGTCACCCACAATCATGCTGTTGTCATGTGATTAGTATTATTATTTTGATATGTTCCCTTCTAATTGTTTTTCTGTAAACATATACTCGCATAGTTGTAATTCTAATGCACATTCAATTTTTTGTTCTTTTTTATAGCATTATGTTTTAGGTACTTTATATGCTATTACAGTACATTTATAACCATTTAAAAACTACTTAATTCTTCAAGTGAATATTTAATTATTTGTTATATATTTCTATCTATACTTCCTCTCCTGTCTTGCTATTATAAACACTGCTATAGTAGACAATTTTATGACAGTAGTCTTTTGTATATATTGGATTAATTCCTTGATATACATTCCCTAAAGCGAAGTTAAAGCTTTAATGTTAATTCACTTCAGTCATATACTGTGCTAGGATTATAACTACAGCACTTAAACAGGCCAGTGGTAAAATTGAAAAATGAATGCTAGGGTAGAAGATTAAGGAAGGAAGAGGAGGTAATTTTTTTTCAATAAAACTGTATACTCCTTAAGGAGAAGTACCCAGCCTTACAGTTTTTTGTTCTTTCCTCTTATGAGTAAGAAGTGTTAATTAATTAAATATTTATCGAACACTTATTTATAGAGCACTCTAAGTACAAAAACATAATGCCTACCCTCAGAAAGCTGATAGTTGACTGAGAAAGACAGACATCCATGCAGGCCATTAGAATGCACAGAAATAAGGACTAAAATGGTTATAACCTACTTGAGCAAATCACGCTAGAAATGGTAAAGATGAAATCTTCATCCAGGTCTGTATATTATTATATTAAAGAATATATAGAATGAGCAATTTAAGTTATATTGGAGGGCTCAGAAAATTCATTCAAAAAACTGTGTGCTTGTCACTAAAAGAATTCTGAAGTTCAGGGGCTCTTTGTCTGCTTGAGACTGACATATATTTTTAAAATATCTATTAGATTTAAAATTCTAAGTGAATTTCTAAACCAAGATGAAGATTTCAAATGAAAAATTTGAAGATCTGTTTTATGATTCAGAGAGGATATAGATGAGATAAAACTTTGAAAGCACATTATGAGATACAACAAGAATGGAAGAAGATAAAAGCCATATTTCCTTTTCTACATCTTATTGTGCAGCCAGGCCTACATGGGGGAGGTGGGCAAAAATACTTATCCTTGAATGAAGACAAGGGTTGGTAAATGTATCAGACTGGCCCTTTTAATTTCTAAATCAAGACTGCATCTTTGTGACCCAAGTAAATAAAAAACGAAGGGACTGCCCAAATTTTTATCGAGGTAAATGTAGCTTTACCTCCAACTGAGCCAAAAGATAATGAGAGATTCTTTTGATGTCGTACCATGAGTTTTCCATAATCAACTTACCAGTTGTCATGGCTATATACATACACAGTCTCAATTTCCTAGATGGTTAGAGACTTGATGTCATACCTCGGTGCTCATTCTTTAAGCACATGTGGCATAGTCAACTAATTACCTCAAAGCCATATGTCCTTTCTTTTGGTCAGAGAACCAATCCTAGGACATTAGAAGATGATAAAGCTGCTCACCTAGTGACTACTTTTTCTAGCCTCCTTCACAATGAGGTGTATCCTTGTAACTAAATTTTGACCACTGTTATATGGGAACTAAATTATTCAACTCTGGGTCACTTCCTTAAAAAAGGAAGCTGATGGCCTTCTTATCCTTTCTGCTCTTTGCTACAGGCTGATGAGAATTTGAAAAACTGCCTCTGGATATAAGCCAAGGGAGCTATGTGTTATAACAGAGCTGCCTTGCCAACCCTACCTCTCAACTGTTAGGTATAAATTTATATTATTTAAAATATAACTGGGGCACCTGGGTGACTCAGCTGGTTAAGCCTCTGCCTTCAGCCCAGGTCATGATCTCAGGGTGCTGGAATTGAGCCCCGCGTCGGGCTCTCTGCTCAGTGGGGAAGCTGCTTCCCCCTCTCTCTCTCTGCCTGCCGGTGTGTCTACTTGTGATCTCTTTCTCTCTGTCGAATAAATAAATGAAATCTTTTAAAAAATTAACAGACATTTGGTATCTATGGGTAATATAGTAACATTATTTTATTCATTGGGGAAAGATTTTCTTATAGTAAATTAGCCTATTCTTTGCTTAGTTCAGGAGGAGTAGTGGTATAAAGCTAGAATATTCCAGGCAAATAGATAAAAGTATAAAGGAGTAGATGATCCAGGTAAATACAAGTATTTTGTTATAGCTAGACTGCAGGGTACATGAGAGAAAGTGATGAGAGTGGAAGCTGGAAAATAGGTAGTAGCCAAATCATGAGGAAACTTGTATATCACATCACCAGATTTAGATTTTATCCTTTCAGCAGTAGGGAACCATTGAAAGTTGTTGAATAGGGGGCATGGTTTAAAGAAAGATCACACTGGCAATAGTATAGAAGATGAATGAATTTTGTCCTGTCATGTTTTGGATTGTCTGTGTCTTTAATACCCTTCTCTAAAGTTGGATATCAAGGGAAATGTAATCCGACTTTTCTTCAGTTTAGATGAGCTCATATAATCCTAAACTCCAGTGCTCATTATGAAATCAAAGGAGAAGGAACAACCTTTCCAGAATCCTCTTCCTCATCATGGGCTGTTATGAGTGGGTTGGAAGGCTAGCCCTCCTTGGTGGAGCTACATGCCTTTCTAGCAGTGCTAGCATTCAGAAAATTCTGGGCAATTTCTCCTTTCAGATCCAAGCTAAATTCACATCCAAACTAAGCCTTTTTAGAGAATTGCTTTTCCAGTTGTATTGCTGACAAATCTGTTCTCTGTGTCATTTCCTCATACTGCACAGCTTCTTCCTCTTCTTCTTCTTTTCTTTTTTTTTTTTTTTTTTTTTAAATCATGTGCTTGCTGAATCACAGCAACACTTAGTTCCAGGCCTTGGGCCTTTGAATCTTTTGGTGTGTACTCCAAGAAAAGCCAGTCTAAGTGTACCTGGTTTTATTCCCTGTTGTTCCTTCAGCATATTATATGTAGAATAGTAACCACAAAGTGCCTAGTTGCTTTTAGTCTTGCTACAAGAACTACACTGAGTATTTTAATGTTCATTAGCCTACAAAATAATATAATTCATACACACAAATAAAAAATGCTCATCCAGCTTGAAAGTTTTTTCTTTATATCTTAGCAACTAAAGGTAAGCAGGTTTTTATGGAACTTTCTTGCCATTTGTATTTGGTTTGTTATACTCAGAAAATAAAAAAGGAGAAGTTTCTAGTGAGCTAAGCCCATTACCCCCAAGGGGCTATTCATTCTGCACTACATTAGAGGGAAGGACAGCTGAGATGAGAGATATCTTGGCCTGCTCTAATCCTGTTCATTGGACAATATTTATAGTCCTGCTCACCCCTCCTTCGAATGGTGTATCAAAGGCTTTGGGTATCTAAAACCTTGCCGGTAACAAATTTTCTCAACATGCTTCCTTTGCCTTTTACAGATTTTAAGCAGATGTATTGAATCAGTAAAATGAAGATGTGGTAAATTCCCCCTTATTTTGAATAGAAACAATCACCAGATCTCAAGCAAATTTCTTCTTGGCCCTCTTTTATTTGAGAGAGGCAGAGCCTGAGCAAGCATAACTGTTAAGAGGTTTTAGTTTTTGTTTGTTTGTTTGTTTGTTTTTAAGACAGCACCTAAGGCAAGATTACCTGATAGCCTATCCTTAGATCTAAAATTCTGTTCACTGGAAATTGATTTTTATAATGATGATCCTTAAATACTTAAAAAATACATCCTAAATAATTAAGGAAGTATTGATCCATCAGCAAGTATTTATTGACTATCTACTATCAACCAATAACCAGGTAAGCTTGGTATTGTTAACTCTGCTTTAGAGATGGAAACTGAGGCATGGTTAGTTTCAAAAATCTGCTCAAGGTCACACATCTATAAAGTGGTAAAAGAAGGAGTTGTAGCAAAGCTCATAGTTAACTTTCCTCAAGGAGCTGACAGTATGGATGGGAGAATAAGACCAATACATGAAAAAACCACAGGGAATAATTAAACCTATAACCATGTGGTCAAGACTATTAGTTTAATATACAGAAGATAAAGAGTTTAATAGGGCTTATAATAATTAAGCTTCAGGCAGAATGTTAGATTTGAACTATATCTTGAGGATGAAACAGAACTTACATAGGCAGAGTAAAGGGAAACTGCTATTCGGTCATGAAGGAATAGTTAGAGCAAAATATTGCAGGGGAGAGCCGTAAAAACATAAGTTCAGAGTATTTTCCTTGCTGCATGTATTTAACTTTATTCTAGTTCTTCAAGTTCAGTAACTGATCATCATACCCCATTTCTAACTATATAGATAAACAGATATCCCAAGAAAGTCTGTTTTAGACATGTAGAGCTGGAATTTCTTATTTGAAATTCAACACACTTTCTCTACCAGCACACTACATGGAGTGTGGGTAATGGGGGTAGGAAGAGAAAGAGCCTATAGTACTGGGTATTCTCAAACTGTCTCCTTTTCAGGTACTAAGCAGACCCAATTCTGCTTAGCTTCCAGATTGCAGGGCTGTCAGATGGAAAGGAAAAACAAAGTACATGAAGGTTCTTTTAAGGTACACATGTGGACTGGTGTTTCTTTTCTTGACTGATAGAAAGCGCCTTCATCACAGCACAAAGGAATTTCCTTGATACTGTGGGGATTTATTGGTACATGTTATAATGTACTACAGAGGCACCTTTTCCCTTTGCAAAATTATGTCTGAAGGGTAACAAAGCAAATACCCAATAGGCTTCTGAGATATGATGTGTGGATCCTGAAAAGAAAGGAGCTTGAAGATTGAAAAGGAAGGGGAAAAAGAAACATGGAGACAAGTTTGCTCTTTTGCTTCAGCCTTGGTCTTACTATGAGAATGACACTGTTTAAAAAAAAAACAAAAAACAAAAAACAAAAAAATCCATACTTCACAGACATTAGTTTTTGATTAGGAGGCAAACACTGTTCTTTTAGCAAATGGGGAGGCCAGAAGGTGTAGGAGGAAAATGAAGTTTAAGGAAATTCCTGATACTTAGAGGATTCTTTGAAGGTCATACAGTGGATGTTCTTAAAAATCTGCTTGGGAAGGAGGCACCTGGGTGGCTTAGTGGGTTAAAGCCTCTGCCTTTGGCTCAGGTCATGATCTCAGGGTCCTGGGATTGAGCCCCATATCGGGCTCTCTGCTCAGCAGGGAGCCTGCTTCCCTTCCTCTCTCTCTGCCTCCTTGTGATCTCTGCCAAATAAATAAAATCTTAAAAAAAAAAAGTCTGCTTGGGAGGTTTATAAAGACAGAAGTGATACAGTTGTATTTCTTTGATACTTTTTCACCTGGTTCTGCCTATAGATGGATGCGGGAAGCTGGATTAGATGATTTCTACTCAAGCCTTGCAGATCTGTGGTTATATTCAGGTTGTTTTAACCAAAGGGAATTAACCTTTAGAGATTCAGAAGTATTTAATGGAGACATATTACAAGTCTGTCTTGTTAAAATGAAATGACACGATTATTAATATAGTTAAGAGATTGGAGGCCTAGGACAAGAATTTCAGAGAGAATTCCTGAAGTCTTTGCTAATTGAGAAAGTCACATCTAAGTATATTTTATTTCTTTGTAGTAGAGGAGTGCCTTGAGATATTCTATACTTATACATAAATAAAAAGGTCTGTGAAGGTGGGCTATGTCCCTTACTGTATCTCTGTCTTGCTTTTGTATTTTGAGAGGCATGCATCCCAAGTAAATGAGCAACAAATTTTTAGGAAATTGGGGTCTCCTGACAGTATAGATGTTATAACTGAAAGGAGCATTGCATACTATTGGATCATTTATGGGGATTTTACATTCTCTGACTCCTTTTTTCTTTACATTTTCTTTTTTTTTTTTTTTTCTTTTTTGAAAGGGAGAAACGGGGGATAGTGGCAGAGGGAGAGGGGGAGAAAGAATCTTAAGCAGGGATACACCCATCATGGTGCCTGACTTGGGGCTTAATCTCACAAGCCTAAGAAGATGACCTGAGCTGAAACCAAGAGTCAGATGCTCAACCAACTGCACCACCTACCCAGGTGCCCCTTTTGATTATCTTTTAAGAGTAGAAATTTCAAGAAAATTCAAAGACTTGCCACTTCCCATATAGATTTCTTGGGTTCCATTCATTAAGTAAACACCTATTGCCAGTAGTAATTCAAAACATTGAAAATACAATGATAAGAGATAAAAATGGTCCTTGTCATTAAATTTTCATTATTTGGACTGTCAGGCTCTTAAGAGGATATCATACCTAGTAATAGTTTGATATAATTAGGAGAAAGTTTCCTTTGTATAAAGCTAGATTGTTCCCAGAATTTTAATACTTACAGGAGAAAATTCTGAAATTGGAAAGAACTTGTGAAATGTCTTCTTTTGAGTCAAGAATCCATTTTAAAAATCACTGGTAGTTCTAGAAAAATCAGATTTTCCAATTTATTCATAATGTGGTAGAATCAAGTATACTTTCATAGATCTGCAACAGCACATTGGTAAGGAAGGCATGCAAACAAGAAACCAATTTCAAATTTTGTTTCTTATTTCTGAAATGGTTTTCTGTCATAACTTTGGAAAACCAGCACCATGAATTTTTCAAATTATCCTTAGGCAGCTCTGGCATAATTTATGTTAAGAGGTTTTGGCCTGTTTATGTACCCTGGAATTTGCCAAAATTAGTAATGTGATATTCCATATTTAGCAAACCTATAGAGCAATAAATAAGGACATATGACTATTGGGGAGTGCTGTTTGTTTAAATTCTTTTTTGTGGCATTCGTGAAATGTGGGGAACTTCCAACTCAAATTCTGCAATATTAGGCAGCAAGTTGTACTCTGAACCAAACCAGATGGTGATCAGCTCTATTCCTATTATCAACTCACTATAGCGATGGTTACCAGACCTTACTTGCAACTTTAACATTTGGAACAGATTAACAGCAGTTAGGCTGAAATGAGAAACCTCCATTTTACTAAAAGTTTCAGAACATATCATGCTGTAAAATCAGAAAGACTAGTAAGAAAAATTATGAGGGAAAGAGTTCACTGTCTACCTTGGTTTCTCCCTTCAGGACATGTTATTTCCCTTTTATGAGTGCCTTTTCCAAAGGAATCTTAATGTGGAGTATTGTGAGGATTAGGGTCTATTCGCCTATCAGCCTCCCGAGGATCGCCATTTCACAACCCACTGTTGAATTTATCTCATTGTAGCCATGAGCAGTGCAAGCCTGAGGCACGTAGGGGGTTTGTTTGCACTTTGGGGGATTTCCTTTACAATAAGATCACAAACAGTCACACACACACATGCGCGTGCACACGCACGCACATATGCACATACACCCACACACCCTGTACTTCAGAGGTTCACTCAGCCACTCAAATTCATGAAACATTTGGGCTTCCCAGATTTGGCCTGTGTATTTGAATGTATTTGTCTAAATGCTTTTGTGTTGTCAGCCAATGCTCCAATGCCATATACTGTCTATTTTTCACAGTGGCCTTCTCTTTGTAGCTTATATTGGTCAAATCCATTCCTGGGGTTTATATAACTAGGACAAATCATGTGTATCCTTCACATCTAATTTGTATACAGGTGAAACCAAGTTAAAGTGAACACTGAGGCCAGCAAGTCTTAAAGTTATAGCTATTGGGACAAAGTGTCACGGAGTTCAATGACCATTTTGTGGTATAGAAAACTGATGTATTTAGTTAAAGGATGTATTAAAGACACATGGTGTGAGTGATAGATGTGATGAGGACAGATAGGAGTATTCTTAATGTATCAATATTCTTCTATGATTATGATTCAGAGACAGAGACAAAAGGGGAAATGTTCTACTTTCTATACTTAAATGGTGGCAATGCTGCTCTTCTGGTAGGCTGAACAGCTTGCCAGAGGAACACTTCAGAGAGAGACTGACTGCTTTTGTGCATTTTGTTTATTCTCTAGCCAAGATCTTGCTTCAGGGTTGATTTGTGGGGTGCCTGGCTGGCTTAGTGGGTTAAGCCTCTGCCTTTGGCCTAGGTCATGATCTCAGGGTCCTGAGATCCAGCCCTACATCAGGCTCTCTGCTCAACAAGGAACCTGCTTCCCCCTCTCTTTGCCTGCCTCTCTGCCTACTTGTGATCTCTCTGTCAAATAAATGAATAAAATCTTAAAAAAAAAAATCCTTTTGCCTGTTTCTTGGTATGGTAGGAAATAAAAATTCCTCTTTAGGATTGGATGTTTGAAGCCTCTTGTACTGAACAAATCAGGAAAGATGAAAATACTGCTTAGTTCCAGGAAGATAAGAATACTTCACTCTCATCTGCTGGAATTGAATTTTGGGATGTAGTCATTAGAAATGCAGACAATGGAGCTATGATAATTCTGAAAGAGAATGGCAAGAGAAGGGAGAGAGAGAGAGAGAGAATCAGGCAGGGGGTAACCATTACAAATTATAAAAAAGAGAATGTTCTTATCCTAAAAGTGGAAGGATCTCTTTAAAATATTTTTAACTGGAAATAACATGATAGGATTGGGAACTATATGTCTGTATTTTAAAAGAAATAGGATTATTAGAAGCAAGAATAATGAAAATCAGTTAGGAGGTTATTGCAGTAGATCAGGTGAATAATAACTTTGACTACTATGGTTCTTCAAGTCTTTGTTCTGTTCATCCATAATTATGGCTATAGATATTTTAATATAACAAATTATACCTTATATACTGTTTATACTCTGACTTTTTTTAAATTCACAACATTTTTTTGCCACTTATCCTTCTTCTATATTAATCTTTAATGACCACATAATTTTCCCTCATAGGAGATTATTATAGAAGTTTATTGAGTCATCTCCTACTGGGTGATATTTGAGTTTTCAGTTTTTCAGTAGAAACTATTATGACTATCTGTGTAAGTACATCTTCACTCACATTATGACTATTTCATTAGGATAACTTCCTAGAAGTAGAATTTCTGGGACTTAGAGTATTCAAAAGTCTTAAATTTTTCAGGGTATTGCCAAATTGTACATAGCTGTAACAGCTTCTTTTTTGGTATAGCTGTTACCCAAGGAGCTGTGTGCGAGTTGCATGTAACATCCCCACACTGTGTGTGCTCCTCTTCTCAATGTGTTAATTATGATTGCTCCTTATAGTGTAATGTACCTTGTAAATAATAAATGTACTTCTCTTGTTATAATAAATAATCAGTTACCTCGCTTATTCCAGAGTTAAAATTTGGAATGGGAAGGGACTTGTGGAATTCTTCTTTAAACTAATAACTCATTTTTTGTGGTCACTAGTAGATCTAAATTTATCACATTTTCTAACTTCTTCATAATGTGATAGAATAAATAAAATTTATCCATCTTAGACCTGAAAAAAACACAATCTCTGCCATCAAGCATTCAAACTTTCTAAAACAGACTTTTTTAAAGAGCAGTTTCAGCTACAAAAAAAAAAAAAATTTACACGGATTGCATGGAGTACTGGGTGTGGTGCAAAAAACAATGATTACTGTTACGCTGAAAAGAAATTAAAAAAAATATTTGAAATCACAGACACACACAGAAAAGGATAATAAAGTGATATACACACACAAAAAAATTTAAGGATATTATAATTACAAGAAAGAAAAGGAAAGAAGAAGAAAGATCAGAGACATAAATAGATGTGTATTTTTGGAGTGAAATAAAATCATTATTTTTCCTTTTAATTTTTTGGAAGGCAGTATTGTAATTTGTTAATTATAAATTAATTTACAATTTACAAATTAATTTTGTACAAATTAATTAATTACATATTTACAAATTAATTTACTAATTACAAATTAATTGGAGCTGCTTACAACAAGGATTTATCAGAGGATAGATCCATTTGATTGAAATTCATGAGAAATTGCTTAGTGAAAAAGATCTTGACTGGACTGGCTATAAGAGAGTTCTTATTCCCACAGTGGCAGTTATGTTTCTAATGAGATGAACATTATAGCCAACTTGGAACCATCTCATCTATGTTAAATACAATTCCTTTTGTTACATGTTAACATGCCACAAATTTACCCTTCAATTATAATAATACCCAACTCCTATTCTTCTTTTTCTTAACTCAAATACTATCTTGCTAAATGTTAGGCACATAGTAGATGCTTAATAAATGCTTGATTAATTCATTAACGTGTAAAGTAGCTGTTAATAGATTGAAGATTCTCATTTTGGATCTGCATTGCTATGAAGACTGGTAGCAAAATATGCCATTCATGCTAGAGAAGCATGTTTGAGGTAATCAACATGAGGGCAGTAACTTAAAATCTTTTTTTTTTTTAAGATTTTATTTATTTATTTGCCAGAGAGAGAGCAAGAGAGAGAACAAGCAGGGGAAGTGGTAGGCAGATGGAGAGGGAGAAGCAGGCTCCCTGCTGAGCAGGGAGTGTAATGCAGGACTGGATCCCATCTTGTGGGTCAAAGGCAGACACTTAACCAACTGAGCCATCCAGGTGTCTTGGTAACTTAAATCTTAACTGGGATTCTGGATAGCAACTATTCATACCTCAGTAACTTTTCTATTATTTTAGAAATTCATTTCTACTTTGTACCTACATTTTCTCAACTATCTGTGTTATCAAATAGTCAACACAAAACCACACCCACAACAAAACAAAACAAAACAAACAAACAAACAAACAAACAAAAAAAAGGACAACTTAGCCAGACTCTAACCAAATCATCATATAAGAACCTTGTTTCTCTGGGACCTCACAGGTTCCCATTTATTTTTACTTTTTAAAAAAATATATTTATTTATTTGACAAAGAGAGAAAAAGACAGTGAGACAGGGAATACAGGCAGGGGGATTGGGAGAGGAAGAAGCAGGCTTCCTGCTGAGAGCTTGATGCAGGGCTCTATCCCAGGACCCTGGGATCATGACCTGAGCCAGAGGCAGACACTTCATGATTGAGCCACCCAGGCACCCCATCAGAAGCTCCCATTTAATAGTTCCTTTCTGCTATTACTCTATTTCTAGAACACTCATACCACTGTGATGTCTCATTAGCCAAGAGCATTTTCTCTCTTAAATCTTGTCAATTAACAATTCAGAAGAGTTTAAGATATTACTATTTTCAAGAGCCATTGTATTTTATTAGGGGGATCTTTAAAAAGGAAAATAAAATCTTTATGATTCAAAGTAGCAATGTATAGGGGAGGGGATTTCAGGTGACCTATGGATGTCATTTTCAAAGTTTTTTCTAATATCTGAAGTATCAAGGAACTTATTTAAATTTTCCTTTCAAAGCATCCTCCTCCTACTCTTATAGCTACTAGAAAAGATGGCTTCTCTACTTTCTAGCACCATCAGAAATTTTCCCATCATGGAAATGTGTGCCTGTTTGAATTGCTTTCTCATTTGTGATATAAAGCCAAATCCCCAAGAACACAGCAAAAATCTTGTTCTAGAACATCCTAGGTTCCAACATTTTATTAAAGGAAATAATACTGTTAAAATGTTTGCGATATTCCTTTTAACCTTTAAGATGTTATAAACCAAAGCTTGACATTAAATAAATGAATGAATGTGTTCTTGACTGATTTGTGATGTGGGGATCACACTATGATCAGGCTGCTTTACTTGTTGTTCTTAACAATTATTTTTTGAGTTTTCCACCATCCAGACTTCTATTAATCAGGCCACAATCTATTTTCTTTTATTAAAATATTTTATTAATTTAGTTGAGAGAAAGTGCTTGAGCACAAGTTGAGGGAGGGGCAGATGGAGGGAGAACCAGACTCCCTACTGAGCTGGGAGCCTGACATGACTTGGGACTCTATCCCAGGACCCTGAGACCGTGATCTTGAGAGCTAGTTTGGAGGTTCTAGCAGGGGAGCGCAGCTACTCGTATACCCTTGACCGAAGAACGGTCCTCTCCTCTATTGGGGAAGGTCGTCCTCTTCGACCGAGCGCGCAGCTTCGGGAGGGACGCACATGGAGCCGTGAGGGAGGAAGGGGACACCCGCCTAGCCAGCCAGATCAGCCGAATCAACCCTGGCGATCAATGGGGTGACAGATGTCGCAGCCAGATCGCCCTCACATCCCTGAGACCGTGATCAAGCTGAAGGCAGCCACTTAACCAACTGAGCCACCCAGGTGTTCTTCATCATCTATTTTCTACAGTATCCATTATTACCCAATTATTTTTTAATCATAAAAGATTATTATGAAAATCATATAGTATATAAAACTTAAAACATAAGAAAACCATTTTCAGGGAGTGATCAAGAGAGCAATAGAGGAACTAGTTTGAATATTAATCAAGATAGTAAAGTCTATGCTTCATAGCTAACAAACCATCAAATATCATTGACTTGACTTAGTTAGTCCGCGTGACTCTCCAGGAAAGCTTTTCTTCAGTACTGTAACATGACCATTGAAGCTACTGAGATCTTAAGGCTCCACTTGTCTCCTCATCTCAGTAGGATGGCTCAACAGAGAAGAGTGAACACAGCGTTTAATACCTTTCTGGATCCACTGGTCAGAGGTAATCCCATGGCTCCACCAAACTGTAAAGTCTGAGAATCATGGTGAGCATTATTAATGAGACCAGAGCGAAATTTATCTAAATTTTGAGAGAAAGAGGGCTAAATCATTTGAAAGCACATCAGGTCTGAGAAGAAACAAATACATTTTGGGTACGTACTGTGGGAGTTTCCTAATGTTTTTGATTTATGGCATTGATTTCTAGGCTAAAATAAGCAACTAACTGCTGTTGACTGAAGTCCAAACAACTTAAAATTTATTTGTATACTAACAACTTAGTAGTTTCTTCGGATAAAACAATACAAAAATTTGTTAAGGATAAGAAAAAAATGTTATTTTAGTTTTTTTTTTTTTAAATTCAAGTATAATTAGTATACAGTGTTACATTAGTCTCGGGTATACAGTATAGTAATTCAACAATTCTATACATTTCTCAGTTCTCATAACAAGTGTACTCTTGAGCCCCCTTTATGTATTTCATCCACCCCCCAAACCCACCTCCCCTCTGGCAGCCACTCATTTGTCCTCGATATTTAAGAGTCTGTTTTTTATTCATCTCTTTTTTCCCTTTGTTCATTTTTTTAAAGGTTTTATTAATTTAAAGGGAGAGAAAAAAGGGAGGGAGGGGCACAGGAAGAGGAAGATAGAGAATCTCAAGCAGGCTTTGCTCTGAGCCTAGTGCTCCTCCCAGAACTCAGTTTCATAAGCCTGAGATCATGACCTGAGCTGATGAAATCAAAAGCCAGATACTCAGGGTGCCTGGGTGGTTCAGTGGGTTAAGACTCCACCTTTGGCTCAGGTCGTGATCTCAGGGTCCTGGGATCGAGCCCCGTATCAAGCTCTCTGCTTTCCTCTCCCTCTGCTTACCCCTCTGCCTACTTGTGATCTCTCTCTGTTAATTAAATAAATAAAACCTTAAAAAAAAAAAAAGAGTCAGATACTTAACTGATTGAGTCACCCAGGTGCCCCGTTTGATTTGTTTCTTAAATTACACATAGGAGTTAAATCATATGGTATTTATCTTTCTCTGACTAACTTATTTCACTTATCATTATATCCTCCAGGTCAAGCCATGTTGTTGCAAATGGCAAGATCTCATTCTTTTTTTATGGCTGTGTAATATTTCTCTCTCTCTCTGTGTGTGTGTGTGTGTGTGTGTGTGTGTGTGTGTGTGTGATATTACCACACCTTCTTTATCCTTCATCAATGGATAGACACTTGGGTTTCTTCTGTATCTTGGCTACTGTAAATAATGTTGTAATTAATACAGGGGTACACATATCTTTTTGAATGAGTATTTTTATTTTCTTTGAGTAAATGCCCAGTAGTGGAACTACTAGATGGTATGAAAATTCTATTTTTAATTTTTTGAGGAACCTAAAACATACTCTTTTCTATGGTGGCTGCACCAGCTTGCATTCCTACCAACAGTGCATAAGGGTTCCCTTTTCTCTGCAGCCTCACTATCACTTGTTATTTTTTGTGTTTTTGATTTCAGTTATTCTGACAGGTATAAGGTGATATCTAACTGTGGTTTTTATTGCATTTCCCTGATGATAAATGATGTTGAGCATCTTTTCATGCAGCTGTTGGCCATCTATCTGTCTTTGGAAAAATGTCTGTTCAGGTTCTCTGCCCATTTTTTAATTGGATTGTTTGTCTTTTTTGGTGTTGAGTTGTATAAGTTCTTTATATATTTTGGATATTAACCCCTTATCAGATATGTCATTTGCAGTTATCTTTTTCTATTCAGTTGGTTGTCTTGTTGTTTTGCTGATGGTTTTCTTCACTGTGCAGAAGAAGCTTTTTATTTTGGTGTAGTCTAATTTTAGTCTTAACCACAGTTACTTACTAAAAAGATATGTGATCATCTTGGGCACTATACTCCTCTCAGACATTCGAATCATACTGGATACCACCACTTTCATTTCCTGTTCTATGTTGATTTTCATTTGCTTTCTGTCCAGCAACCATCAAAACTCAGCTTCACAAAGATGTAACATCACTGAAAAGAATGTAGTGTGATTTAATGTTGAAAATGAACTGTATTAAGCTGGTAGTTCACACAGTGGCTGACAGATTTTGAATATTGCCGTATTTCTAATAAACATTTATAATGTCCCACAGCACCTCTGTAAAGGTGCTGCAGTGCCCCCAGGTTGCCTCTGCACACAGTATAGGAACCATGGGCTTATTGCATAAGTACTATGCCTAGATCACTTTTCATATTAGTTTGGAAGGTAAGTGTTATCATTCTCAATTTGGATGAGAAAGCCAAGGTTTGAAAAGGGCATGAATTCTTTTCCAAATTTTCTACTTAGTAATTAGCAAAGCAGAGGCTTAAACCCCAGCCTCTGGCTCCAAACTCCATTGCATCATGCCATGTGCCATAAGATTTGCAGGATTAAGGTTTTCACAGCTTCCTCTCCTCATGACCTTTCCTGGGTTTCAAGAAACATTGAAATGACTATTATTTTAAACATGTGGAAATGCTTGAAACTCATGGAAATGATTTTAAGTCATGTCTACATTTTTAGCTTTAAGGCACACCTGCTAGAAAATAAATTCTCTTGAGTGGAGATTAAAGAACTTTAAAATGGTCTTAAAATGGCCCCAAGGAAGATTGTTAAAGCTTGAAATCAAGACAGTACATTTCTAATTAACTCGTAATTATTTTACTGCTAATTTTTAATGTGACATTTAGTATGGACCACATATCACTTTTTCTCTAGCTGTCAGGATAGTCCCTAAACTAAACCTTCTTCACCAGCTGTTGCCTAATTCAATATGGTCCATGCTGGAATTTTTCCAACTCTGCCTGCACATAATTTCTAAGTCTCAACAGACCTGTGCAAACATGAACTATAACTATAATCTTTCATGTTACTCATAGTTCTATTTAATTATCTGAAATACTACCTGATAAATAGTGTAATCAGAAGAATTCCAATTTAACAGTAACTACTTCCACATCACTTTTGTACTCTCATCTAATTTGAAACAGGTTTTGGATTACTACCTCCTTAATTATGTAAACTCCTAATCAATGATTAATTTAAGAATCTTCAAGCTGCTGTTTTTTCTTTTTTCCCCCCTCTCTTTTTCTGTGTGGCTCCTAAGTGTCAATAAATTCAGGCCTACTCAAATGGAATTTTTTTTTCTTCCTTAGACTTTTTAGGCCTTTATTTTCTGCTGAGCTTGTTGAGGGGACAGAGGATGGGTTAAATTTAGAAACAAAAGAGAGTAAATCCTTACAATAGAAAATTGTTCTTAAATAAAATGTCTCAATGTAAAATTAAAAGTACATTTGTATTAAATACCTCTGTCACAATTTTAATTCAGATAAATATCTGAAAAGGAAAAACTATTCTTCATTTAAAAACATAAATGGCTATAGAGAGACATTTATCAAGCACTCTGTACATTCCAGGCATTTTATGCTTATTATTTTGTTTAAACCTAAACACAATGATGGGAAGTCATCTTGCAGATGAGAAAACTGACAGCTGAAAATTTGGGGAAATCTTTCAGGTTAACAAGTAAATAAACATTAGAGCTTGCATTCAGACTCAGCCATGGCTTTTGCGTGTAGGGGTGTGCTACCTTCAGATTAAGATATGTAGAGCTAGTCTCATCTTCTGTAATGGTGATTGCATATGAAAACATAATATTAATTTTTTTAATTGATAAAATACTCAATATTTATTGAGGGCTACAATGTGATTGGCTTTCTTCTAGGTGCTAATTGTGAATACTGACATTTTTTACTGTATAACATATGCATTTTTAAAAGTTCATGATTTATTTTTAGCTTTTCTTTATTTTTCTTTTTTATTTAAATTCTATTAGCCAATGTATAGTACATCTTTAGTCTTTGGTGTGGTGTTAAATGATTAATTAGTTGTATATAACACCCAGTACTCATCATGTCATATGCCCTCCTTAATGCCCATCACCCAGTTACCCCATCTCACTGCCCACCTCCCCTTCTGCAACCCTCAGTTTATTTCCTGGAGTCAAGAGTCTGTCATGGTTTGTCTCCCTCTCTGATTTCTTCCCATTCAGTTTTCCCTCCCTTTCCCTATGATTCTCTGCACTAGTTCTTATATTCCACATATGAGTGAAACCATATGGTAATTATCTTTCTCTGCTTGACTTATTTCACTTAGCTTAATCCCCTCCAGTTCCTTCCATGTTGATGTAGATGGTAAATATTCATCCTTTCTGATGGCTGAGTAGTAGTCCATTGTATATATGAACCACATCTTCTTTATACATTCTTCTGTTGAATGGACAGCTCAATAGCTGAGGGCATCTCAGCAACTTCCACAGTTTGGCTATTGTGGACATTGCTGCTATGAACATTGGAGTTCATGTGCCCTTTCTTTTCACTACATCTGTATCTTTGAAGTAAATATCCAATAATGTAATTGCTGGGTCATAGAGTAACTCTATTTTTTAACTTCCTGAGGAACCTCCATATTGTTTTCCAGAGTTGGCTGCACCAGCTTTCATTCCCACCAACAGTGTAAGAGAGGTCCCCTTTCTCCACATCCTCCACAGTATGGAGAAAACAAAAAAAATATTTGTTATTCCCTATCTTGTTAATTTTAGCCATTCTAACTGGTATAAGGTTGTATCTCATTGTGGTTTTTATTTGTAGTTCCCGGATGCCCAGTGATGTGGAAAATTTTTTCATGTGTCTGTTGGCCATTTGTGTGTCTTCTTTGGAGAAATGTCTGTTCATGTCTTCTGCCCATTTCTTCACTGGATTATTTGTTCTTTGGGTGTTGAGTTTGATAAGTTCTTTATAGATCTTGGGTACCAGCCCTTTTTCTGATATGTCATTTGCAAATATCTTCTCCCATTCCAAAGGTTGTCTTTTAGTTTTGTTGACTATTTTGCTTGCCATGCAGAAACTTTTGTCTTGATGATGTCTCAATAGTTCATTTTTTCTTTTGATTCCCTTGCATTTAGAGATGTGTCTTGTAAGAATTTGCTGTGGCTGAAGTTAAAGTTGCTGCCTGTGTTCTCCTCTAGGATTTTGATGGACTCCTCTCTCACATTTAGGTGTTTCATCCATTTTGAGTTTATCCTTATGTATAGTATAAGAGAATGGTCTAGTCTCATTCTTCTGCATGTGGCTGTCCAATTTTCCCAGCACTGTTTATTGAAGAGATTGTCTTTTTAACATTGGATAGTCTTTCTTGCTTGGTCAAAGATTAGTTGGCCATAGAGTTGAGGGTCCATTTCTGTGCTCTTTATTCTGTTCCATTGGTCTATGTATCAGTTTTTGGCCAGCATCACCTTGTCTTGATGACAGCTTTGTAATATAGCTTGAGGTCAGGCATTGTGGTGACCCCAGCTTTGGTTTTCTTCAATATTCCCCTGGTTATTTGGGGTCTTTTATGGTTCCATACAAATTTTAGAATTGTTTTTCCAGCTCTGTGAAAAAATGTCCATAGTATTTTGATAGGGATTACATTGAATATGTAGATTGTTCTGGGCAGTATAGACATTTTAACAATGTTTATTGCTTTAGTCCATGAGCATGGAATGTTTTTCCATCTCTTTGTGTCTTCCTCATTTTCTTTCATATTTTTAGCTTTTCTTTTATTTGCCATTAGGGATCTCACAGGATCCCAGTTAGTTGCTAATGATCTATAATATTGAAAAAAAATTTTGGACTCGATCCCAGGAAACCTGAATTCATGTTTGCCTTTTCCACTTGGTACCTTAGTGGTCAAGAGTCAGTTTTTGTGTCCAGGGCTCAGCTTCTTCATTTGTATATTTGGACAATTGAAATGTATGCTCCCTGAGTTTCTTCTGAGTACCAAAATTTTATGATTTTGCTAAGCACACTTATATGTTATGTATCAATCCTGGTGATGCATGTGAATACAGTTAAATGCTGGTAGTGTATATAATTCAGAACTGAAAGAAATACCTTTGGGTTTGGCTTGGGGAAGTATAAAAGCACTATACCAGTTGTAGTCTTCTATTGCTGTCTAACAAATTACCACAAATTGTGTGGCTTGGAATAAGACACACTTATTATTTCATGATTTCCATGGTGTAGGAGTCTTAACATGGTTTAGCTGGGTGTTCTGCTAAGGGTCTACTCACAAGGCTACAGTCAAGGTTCATTCGGGGTACATTCATTTCTGGGGCTTGGTTTTCTTTCAAGCTCAGGTTGTTGGCAGAATCCATTTCCTCATGGTTGTTGAATGGAGGGCCCCATTTTCTGGCTGGCTCTCAGCTAAGCGCAAGATGTTCTCTGCTCCTGGAGATTGCCTGCAATTTCTTGCTCTGTGGCTCTCTTGTAGGCATTATTGAAACCTGGAAGCCCACTTCTTCAAGCCAACAAGGAATAGTCTCTCCCCGCTATCTTCTAAGATGGAGTATTGGATAAGTGAACTGGGTTAAATGGTGTCCCTCCCCTCCAAATTCATATCGACCTAGAACCTTACATTGTGACCATATTAGAAATAAGTCTTTGCCAATGTAATTAGTCAAATTAAGATGAGGTCCTACTCATCTTATGAGGAGTAAAGTTGGCCCTAGTCTAATGACTCATGTTCTTAAAAAAAAATAGAGGTACAGAGATACACAGGAGGAAGATGGTCTTATGACAATGAGCTAGAGATTGGATTTAGGGTGCCACAGGACAAGAAACACTAAGGATTGCTGAAAACTACCAGAAGCTGGTAAAATCTAGAGATTTTAGAGAAGGTGTGGACCTACAGACCACTTGATTATACACTTCTAGTGTCCCCAACTATGAGAGAATAAATTCCCATTGTTCTAAGCCACCAAATTTGTGGGACTTTGTTATAGCAGCCCTAGAAAACTAATACAATAACAATGTAATTGTGGGAATAACAGTATTCCATGACCTTGGCTATATAAAAATCAAATCAAAGCAGTGACATCCTAATCCCTTTAACATTTTTTGTTAGAAGCAAGTCACAGATTCCTCCCACACTGAAGGGTAAAGGATTATACAAGGCATTGACTAATTGGGGTCACCTTAGGATGTATCTGCCCCATCAATACAAAGTTATGCTATTTTGTTTTGTGAGATCGGGCCTGTTATGTAGAATTGAATTAAGTAGTTGTATTCAATTCTCTTTTACCATTTCTAATTATTTAAAAATTATCTGCAGAGATATTTTATTAAAAAGTTTCAATATGACTTATTTTTTTTTTTAAATGATGGCTCTTTTTCTTGAAGTTCATCACTCTTGACATTTTCTTTGCACTTAATTGTCTCTTTAAATTGGATTTGTTGATATTTTGGCCATAGGTTGCTCTGAGGATGAAAATTAGTCATTTGAAAGCATAAAAAAGAGAAAGTTTATTAGCTAAATTTTGGCCTCTTAAAAACATCATTAGTACTCTAAGAGATACTTGTCAATAGATCAGCATTCCATTGAGCACCTACCATATACTCGGCATTGTACAAGATTATTAAGTATACTTGAGTACATCTTCATTATTTTCAATGATAAAATGTGATCAAAATCAAGTTGAGACTCATCAGATATAAAAAGTCATTGCTGTCCGATCGAAGATATACTTACACAAACCATTAGTAGATTGTATCATATTAGATTTCATAGAACTGCAGTTCAGGGTTATCAAGAACCAAAAAAAAAAAAAAAAAAAAAAAAAGGAATGACTCTAATTGACTCTAGGTACTCTTGTTTTCACACTGGTTCTTGAATTCAAACTTCCACCAATACTATGAAATACAGTCAGATTTGTGAACTAGTGTTTCAGACACATCTCTCATATTTTCCTATGGATTTCTTTTGGGGCTGTTAGACAGGCATGTTTTTCTTTGGGTACCGCCATAGAACTCCCTTATGGGATAGATTTCAACCCTTAGTCAGCCTTGGGGAAAAATAAATGTTTCTTTATATATGAACTTAGTACATATCATGTTGCATAGCTATTCTGGGTGCAAAGTCCCTATACATTATTCTTTGGGGTTCAAATTTTCCTTTCATAGATAGTTTGTTTGAAAACCTATCACTATTGTCAAAGATAGAGGCTTACATAGTTTCATACACAATGCTGTCAAAGTCTGGTCTCTATTCTTGATTCTATAAAGATCATAATTAAATATTTCTCTTCTTGCCAAATTCCTATCTTTAACTCTGCATGAACAATCCTTTGGGGTATTGGTATTTAATACTGCCAGAGAAAGGTATTAAATGCTATAATTCCAGAAAGATTATTTGGATAATATCAGACATGGAAAAATAAAGTGTATTTCGGATCTCAACTCTTGGAATTGCCATGTAATGTAATGAAGTTAAATTGCTTCATGTAAAGAAGTTCATATGGTTGGGTTCCTGGCTCTGGATTTTGGCAAAATGAAGTGTTATGTAGGTCCCTCATGAAACTAGATGATCAAAGGCAGCCATTCTCCTTTACATTTTCTGTAGTGAGCCTTTCAATGAGTGTATAGATTAAAAACAAAACAAAACAAAATAAACAAACAAAAAAAACCACCACACAATTTGACCTGAGTTCAAATTTTAGCTCCGGCACTTTTTAGTTATAAAATAGGGTAGTATGATATATCATAGGGTATTTGTGGTGATTAAAATGAATGTAAATGACATAGCTTGAAGCCAAGTATGTAGGAAGTACTCAATATATGTTAGTTAAAATGAATAAAGCAGTAAAATTTCAACTAAACACTCTCTTCCAATTGTCTGTGAAGAAAGCTTAGACTATGGGAAAATTTACAAATGATGTTGGGATTTTCTTTTGACTAAAATATTTTGGCACCACTTATTCTGGTGGAAGGAACAACACATTCAGTGGCCACCTACTGCATGTCAGATGATGTGTTAGAATTTTTGCATAGATGAGCTCATCAAATTCTAAAAAAAGACAAAAAACAAAGTGAGCAAACAAACTTATGAGTCTCATTTCAAAATAAGGAATTGAGCTCTAATTATAAGTTTCAGGGCTGTGATTTAAGTTAATATCTCTTTGGCTCTCTAATCTAGGCTTTTTCTGCTCTACCATGCTGCCTCTCAAATGACAAAGTCCTCTGAAACTCATATTATATGACTTCTGTATGTCCTGAAGAGAGAAAAATAAAAATGAAAATTGGTAAAGACTTTTACCATGCAGAAAACTTAACATTTACTATGGGAAGGCATAACTGATTTTAAATGGTAAACAAGCCTACAGATTTTTTGGGAGGCTTTTAAATGTGATTAGGCATACCCAATGAGACATATTTTCGACTTGCTTATGTAGATATTTCTCTTTTACTCCCACCTACACATACATGCAGTCACAGTTGCCTGGACCAGTTTGTGTCTGCTGACAATCTTCGACTCAGTTAGATGGGAGGTGGGTGGTAAGGAATAGTGTCTGGGAAATAACTGCATTTGCATTTTGAAAAGATCATGCTGGCTGCAGGGAATAGATTAGATTAGAGAAGTCTAGATGAATGCAAGGAGATCATTTAGGAGGCTACTGCAGTAGTTTAGGTGAAAGATGTTAGTCTTAGAGTAAACTAGTACTAATCAAGAGGGTGAAAATTCAGTGGATTTGAGATGGAAGTGAAATCAGTAGGACTTTGTGAAGGACTGCATATAAGTGGAGGGGTGAGAAAGGTTTAGATAGAACTCTTCTGTCAGATTTGTTGAGATAGGGGAAACAGAAGTAGAATCACATTTTAGGGGAAAAATCAATACCTAGGTTTTTATATATGTTGAATTTGAATGGACCAAATTTAGAAATGTTGAGTTTTAGACTTCCGAATGAATATTTAGGATGGGAAGTTGATAATAAAGATCTTAAACTCAGAGAATAGACCTGGACTAGAGACATAAATATGGAGAGTAATCGTAGTGTATAAAGTGATTAAAGCTGTGGACCTGGATGTGATTTTCTCAGAAAAGCATAAGGATAAGACAGAAATTTGTCTACTACTCAGGCTTTTGGAAGTCTAATATCGGATAACTGGGTGGATGCTGATGAGCTTGCAAAGTAAATACAGGTGTGACTAGAGATAGGAGAGCAAACCCAAGTAGCTGTGGGAAGAAAGTATTTCAAAAGAAGAGGTGATTAACACATATTTAACACATATGTAATAAATGAGGACTGAAACATGTCCATAGATTTGTGACATGGAATAAATTAGTGACCTTAATAAGATCTCTTTTGGTAAAGTGATGAAGGTAGAAACTGAGTTTTTGAGGTTGAGGAGTGAGCAGGAGGTAAAAAATCAGAATAGTGTGGAGGAAAAATAAAACCTCTTTAAGAGTTTGGTTATGGGACTGCTGGATGGCTCACTGGGTTAAGTATCCAACTCGGTTTCAGCTCAGGTATGATCTCAGGGTCATAAGATTGGGCTCTATGCTCATCATGGAGTCTACCTGAAATTTTCCCTCCATGTCCCCCTCTGCACCTCTTCTTGCTCACATTTGAGCAGATGTGCAAGTTCTTCCTCTCTCTCTAAAATAAATAAAATCTTTTTTTTTTTAAAGTAGTTTGGTTAGGTTTTTACAATCTGTTTAAAGCAGTTGGGCTTTATTTTTTCTTCTTCTTTCCTATTTTGGAAAATAAAAAAATTACTATTTCTTGGGACAACTTTTTTTATTGCACTGGAACCAAACAGAAAAAAAGAAAACAACAAAGAAAGAGAACTAAATTAAGGCCAAATCTTTACATTTTGTCTAAGTCCCCATATTCTTCTCTATGTTAGAAAAGCCAATTATGTCTCCTGCTCCTGAAAGTGGTGGCCTTGTGAAAAAGGGATCCTATAGTGCCCAGGGCCTGATGCTTCAGGGAATACCTCCAGTGTGAGGTGAGAGTGCTCTGTTGTAATCTGGCTATTTTGTCCTCCAGGCCCGTCACCTGCAGAGGCTCTCCTTATCTACCATGCACAGTATTTGGTCCCTGGCCTGAATCTAGTGAGTTTTAACCAGGTGTGCTTTTGTCTGCTTGTGAAATGAGACCTGTTACCACCTCCACCAGAACCGAGGTCCTGCAAAACTCTCTGGTCAGGAGATGTAGTGTGGGAAAGGGTTTGTGCAGGTCTTCTGCAGGAAGTGACCTTCTGCATGGGCCTCAGGCAAGTGTAGCTGAGAAAGGCAGTTGCACTGGAATGCAGGGAGTGTGGCTTAGTGTAAGTCATTTAGACTGATTCCTATGGGTGACTTATTGTTTATGCAGAAGAGTGGGGGAGGAAAATGACAATGGCCCTTACTTTATTCTAAGAGAGATGTCTCTGTGAAAGCTGCTTCTCAGGGACAAGCTCCAGAAGAGCAAATAATTTCCACATTGTGTGCCCCAGATTCTCTTCAGATCACTGTTTCTGTGCTGTATGCCCCTGGGTTGTTTCCCTGCCTTATCTCCAAGAGAGACACAATACCCTGAGGACTCTTTCCCAGCCAAGCCCACTGATCTTTAAAACTTCTGGCTATAAGCCCTGTGGATTGCAAAAACTCATGAAATTCAGCCCCTCTCATTTTCCAAGCCAGTGGCTAAGGGGAAACCTCCTTGTGCGGTCTTCTGTGTGGTTTTCTATCTCTATCTCTATCTCTATCTCTGTCTCTGTCTCTGTTTCTCTATCTCTGCCTTCTTTGTGCATGGCTCCCTTCCTTCCACATCAGAGCAGCCAGGATTCATTTCTCCCCAAACGATGTCTCTGTACTTTCTATCTTCTTTTATGTGGCCTCCTCTCTCCATTTAGTTGTGATGTTTGTTCTGTCAGTCTTCAGGTCAATTTCTGGGGTATTTAAGATTATTTGATAGTTATCTAGTTGTATTTGTGGGACAACATGCACCTAGGATTCTCCTACTCTACTGCTATCTTCCTGTCTCCACCATAATTTTTAATTAAAAAATTATTTACATGAATTACAATAATTGTTTTGCCACACAGTTCTATGAATTTAAACATATATAGTTTCTGTAACTACCACTCTAATCAGCATATAGAACCATTTCATCACCATAGGAATCTTTCCATGCTATTTGCACCCTTTCCTCACCTAACTTTTGGAAACCACTTATTATTCTCTGTCTCTGCAATTTTATCTTTTTGACAATACCATATAAATGGAGTCACAGAATACCTAACTTTTTAAGGCTGACACTCAACTGACTGTGCCACCAGGTGCACCACTGGCTTCCATGTTTTCTGATGAATTTGAATTATTCCCCATGAATAATGTGTCAGTTACTCTGATTACTTTAAAAAATTTAGCAGTTTATGTTGTTTCTTGTATTTCTTTTGAGTTTCTACTGTTTAGGATTCACTGGGATTTTTTAAAATCTGTAACTTTATGTTTTTCACCATATTTTAGAAGTTTTCTTTCATTGTATCTTCAAAGTTTTTTGAGCACTGGATTCTTTCTCTTCTTCTGGGACTCCAATGACTAAAATATTAGATCTTTTGATAATACAAATCCTTGAGGGTGTGTTAATTTTTTTTCCTCAGTTAGGAAAATACCTATAAATCTGTCTTCCAAGTTTACTTATTTTTTTTCTTTATCATCTCCAATCTGATATTGAGCCTTCACAATAAAATTTAAATTTTAGTTATTGGTTTTTACAGCTCTAAAACTTCTGTCTAGTTCTTTATAACTTCTACTGTCCTTATTGAGATTTTATGTTTTTTCTTTTTTTTCTAGAAAGATTTTTGTAATAGATATAAAGTCTTTGTCCAATAATTCTACCTGTGTTTTTTTCAGTTTTGATATCTGTTGATTGTCTTTTGCCATGCAAAGTCAAGCATTAGTAGTTCTTTATATGCCAGATAATTTTAGGTTGTATTCTAGATATTTTGAATGTAACATTATGAGACTCTTGGTCTTGTTTAAATCCTTTGGAGAATGTTGATACTTTTGTTTTAACAGGCAAAGAACCCAAGTAGTGTAGGTCAAAAGTTCTGAGCAACCTTCTGTGGGTTGTGGTTTCAATGTCAGCTTTATTTTCAAAGCTTTGCCATTCTACTCTGATTATGTCCCATGTACACACCTCATTCAATGGCTAGTCCAGCACTTATTTTTCATTCATTTCTCATACATAGACTTTGTTATGCTGTTTAAGATCTGATCCATTCATATACAATTTGGGGGTGAGTCTAGGAGTTCATAATTTCGTGGTGTTACTTTCTCAAACTCCTTTCTGACTCCAGAAATTTGCAGTTTCCTGATATTTCCCTTGCTGGTTTTCTGGCTAGAAAGCTGGAAATTTATTTAACTGTCTTTGCTTCCTACTTCTCATTACTGCATCTTCACCTGAGGTCCATTGATGGGCAGAGACATAGAGAAAGAGTAATGGGATTTGTCCCCTCTCTGGTTTTGACTTTCCTTACCCTCAAGCTCTAAAATAAATTCCCAGTGGAGGAGTCAAGATGGCCGAGAAGTAGCAGGCTGAGACAACATCAGGTAGGAGGAGATCAGCTAGATAGCTAATCAAACCATTCTGAAGACCTACAAATCCAAAAGGAGATTGAAGAGAAGAAGAACAGCGATTTAGAAACAGAAAATCAACCACTTTCTGAAAGGTAGGACCAGAGGAGAAGTGAATCCAAAGCGACGGGAAGATAGACCATGGAGGGAGGGGTTGGCTCCAACAAGTGGCGGAGCAATGGAGCACAAAATCAGAACTTTTAAAAGTCTGCTCCACTAAGGGACATTACTCCAGAGACTAAGCCAGGGTGAAGCCCATGCAGGGACAGTGAGGCCTCAGTTCCCACGGGGTCACAGAAGGATCAGGGCTGTCTGAGTGTCACAGAGCTCACAGGTATTAGAGCAGGGAAGCTGGCCACAGAGACAGAGCCAAGGAGTGAGCTCTCAACTCAGGGTTCCCTTAAAGCATGATCCTTGGCACCGGCCACTGCTCTGTGAGCAGGGACCCCACAAGGTCCAGGGAGACCCCACCCTGGAAGAGCTCAGGGATCTGTGAGGTTCAGAGACTCCAGGTGGAGCTGTGTGCCAGAGATAGAGATGCTTGGACACAGGCTGGATGAGCATGGAGCGCAGCCAGAGGTGAGGGAGACGAGAGTGATTGAGTGCTTTTCTCCAAGGGCGCACTGAGGAGTGGGACCCTGAGCTCTTGGTTCCTCCAGGCTGGAGATTGGGAGACCACCATTTTCACTCCCGCCCTCTGGAACTCTACAGAAAGTGTTCCGGGGACAAAAGCTCCTAAAAGGGAGCCTGAGCGAATTACTTAGCCTGGCCCCTGGAAAGGGCAGTGCAATTCTGCCTTGGGCAAAGACACTTGAGAATCCCTACAACAGGCCCCTCCACAAGAAGATCAGCAAGAAATCCAGCCATGAACAAGTTCACTTACCAAGAAGAACAATGGAATTCCAGAGGAGGAGAAAGCAAAGCATGGAATTCAAGGCTTTCTCCCCATGATTCCTTAGTCTTGCAAAGTTAATTTTTTTTAATTTTATTTTTTTCCTTCTTCTAATTTTTTTAAACTTTTATCCTTTCTTCTTTTAATGTTATTTTAACTAGTTTATCTTAAAAATACCTTTCAAAAAATCTTTTTTAAACCTTATTCTTATAATCATAGTTTATCCTTCTTGTGTATAACTTTTTGAATACACATAGGGTTTTTTTCTTCTTAAAAAAATTGGAATACAACTTCTTCTAATAGATCAAAATATACCCTAAATATAGCACAGGGCTTTGTTCTAATCTCCAGCCTGAGCAAATTCTCTCCACTTTCTTTTTCTTTATTCCCCCAACCAACTTATCTTCTCAACTCCTTTTTTAGAAATTAAAAAAAAAATTTCATCTTCCTAGTCATATTCCATCCCTTCATCATGTTTACTCCTATACATGTTTTTCAGTCTTTAAAATTTTGGGAAGTAGTTTCTTCTAAGAGACCAAAATACTGCCAAAATTAAGGGGATGACCCTGTTGTAGTAATCAGTCTAATAAAAAATAAATAAATAAATAAATAAATAAATAAATATGTTATTTTTTATATTTCTTCTTCTGTTTTTCTTTTTAAATTTTTTTTTTTTATTGAACTACTTTTTACCCTCTTTATTTCCCCCATGATTTGGTGTGTCTTCTGATTTGGTTGAAGCACATTTTACTGGTGTCCTTGCCACCCTTTTAGTATTTTATTTTCTCCTTCATATATTCTTATCTGGATAAAATGACAAGGCAGAAAAACTCACCAAAAACACACACACACACACACACACACACACACACAAAAGAACAAGAGGCAGTAACATGCGCCAGGGACCTAATCAGTATGGACATTGGTAATATGTCGGATCTGGAGTTCAAAATGATGAATCTCAAGGTGGTAGCCAGGATCAAAAAAGGCATGAAAGATTAGATAAATACTGTCTTGATAAATAAAAGTACTTTCTGGAGAAAAAAAATAATAAAATCTAACCAAGTTGAAATTTTTAAAAAAGCGATTAATGAGGTGCAATAAAAAATGGAGGCTTTTACTGCGAGGATAAATGATGCAGAAGAGAGAATTAGTGATATAGAAGACCAAATGACAGAGAATAAAGAAGCTGAGCAAAATAGAGACAAACAACTGGACCATGAGGGGAGAATTCGATAGATAAGTGATACCATAAGACAAAACAACATTAGAATATTTGGGATTCCAGAAGAAGAAAAAGAGAGGGAAGTAGAAGGTATATTGGAGAGAATTATTGGAGAGAATTTCCATAATATGACAAAGGAAACAAGCATCAAAATCCAGGAGGCACCAAGAACTGCCCTCAAAGTCAATAAAATAGGTCCACACCCCGTCACCTAATAGTAAAATTTACAAGTCTTAGCGACAAAGAAAAAATCCTGAAAGCAGCCCTGGACAAGAAGTCTGTAACATACAATGGTAAAAATATTAGATTGGCAAAAAACTTATCCACAGAGACCTGGAAGGCCAGAAAGAACTGGCATGATATATTCATAGCACTAAATGAGAAAGATATGCAACCAAGAATACTATATCCAGCTAGGCTATTATTGAAAATAGAAGGAGAGATGAAATGCTTCCAGGAAAAACAAAAATGAAAAAATTTGTAAACACCAAACTAGCTCTACAGGAAATATTGAAAGGGGTCCTCTAAGCAAAGAGAGAACCTTAGAGTAGTAGATCAGAAAGGAACAGAGACAATACACAGTAACAGTCACCTTACAGGCAATACAATGGCACTAAATTCATATCTTTCAATAGTCACCCTGAATGTAAATGGGCTAAATGCCCCAATCAAAAGACACAGGGTATCAGAGTGGATAAAAAAACCAAAACCCATCAATATGCTGCCTACAAGAAACTCATTTTAGACTCCAAAACACCTCCAGATTGAAAGTGAGGGGGTGGAAAACAATTTACCATGCTAATGGACATCAAAAGAAAGCTGGGGTGCCACCCCTTATATCAGATCAGATTGATCCTTATATCAGATCAATTAGATTTTAAGCCAAAGACTATAATAAGAGATGAGGAAGGACACTATATCATACTCAACGGGTCTGTCCAACAAGAAAATCTAATAATTTTAAATATCTATGCCCCCAACATGGGAGCAGCCAACTACCTAAACCAATTAATAAAAAAGTCAAAGAAACGCATTGACAATAATACAATAATAGTAGGGGACCTTAACACTCCCCTCACTGAAATGGACAGATCATCCAAGCAAAAGATCAACAAGGAAATAAAGGCCTTAAATGACATACTGGACCAGATGGACATCACAGGTAATTCAGAACATTCCATCCCAAAGCAACAGAATACGCATTTTTCTCTAGTGCACATAGAAAATTCTCCAGAATAGATCAATCCTGGGTCATAAATTATGTCTCAACCGATATCAAAAGATTGGGATCATTCCCTGCATATTTACAGAGCACAATGCTCTGAAGCTAGAACTCAATCACAAGAGGAAATTTGGAAAGAATCTAAATATATGGAGACTAAAGAGCATCCTTCTAAAGAATGAATGGGTCAACCAGGAAATTAAAGAAGAATTGAAAAAATTCATGGAAACAAATGAAAATGAAAACACAACTATTCAAAATCTGTGTGGACACAGCAAAGGCAGTCCTGAGAGGAAAATATATAGTGGTATAAGCCTTTCTGAAGAAACAATAAAGGTCTCAAGTACACAATCTAACCCTACACTTAAAGGAGCTGAAGAAGAACAAGAAAGAAACCCTAAAGCCAGCTGGAGAAGAGAAATCATAAAGATCAGAGAAGAAATCAATGAAATAGAAACCAAGAAAACAATAGAACAAATCAACGAAACTAGGAGCTGGTTCTTTGGAAGAATTAATAAAATTGATAAAACCCTGGCCAGACTTATCAAAAAGAAAAGAGAAAGGACCCAAATAAATAAAACCATGAATGAAAGAGGAGAGATCAAAACCATCACCAAAGAAATCCAAACAATTACAAGAACATATTACAAGCAACTATATGCCAGCAAGTTTTACAATCTGGAAGAAATAGATGCATTCCTAGAGACATAAAAACTACCATAACTGAACCAGGAAGAAATAGGAAACCTGAATAGACCCATAACCAGTAAGGAGATTGAAGCAGTCACCAAAAATCTCCCCAAAAAACAAGAGCCCAGGGCCAGACGGCTTCTCAGGGGAATTCTACCAAACATTTCCAGAAGATAATTCCTATTCTCCTGAATCTGTTCCCAAAAATGAAATGGAAGGAAAACTTCCAAACTCATTTTATGAGGCCAGCATTACCTTGATCCCAAAACCAGACAACGATCCCATCAAGAAAGAGAATTACAGACCAATATCCTTGATGAACACAGATCTGAAAATTCTCACCAAAATACTAGCCAGTAGGATCCAACAGTACATTAAAAGGATTATTCACCACAACCAAGTGGGATTTATTCCAGGAATGCAAGGTTGGTTCAACATCTGCAAGTCAGTCAATGTGATACAATAAATTAATAAAAGAAAGAACAAGAACCATATGACACTCTCAATAGATGCTGAAAAAGCATTTGACAAAGTACAGCATCCTTTCTTGATCAAAACTCTTCACAGTGGAGGGATAGAGGGTTCATTCTTCAGTATCATGAAAGCCATCTATCGAAAACCCACAACAAATATCATTCTCTTCAACAGTACATTAAAAGGATTATTAACCACGACCAAGTGGGATTTATTCCAGGGCTGCAAGGTTGGTTCAACATCTGCAAATCAGTCAATGTGATACAATACATTAATAAAAGAAAGAACAAGAACCATATGATACTCTCAATAGATGCTGAAAAAGCATTTGACAAAGTACAGCATCCCTTCCTGATCAAAACTCTTCAAAGTGTAGGGATAGAGGGCACATACCTCAATATCATCAAAGCCATCTATGAAAAACCCACCGCAAATATCATTCTCAATGGAGAAAAACTGAAAGCTTTTCTGCTAAGGTCAGGAACATGGCAGGGATGTTCATTATCACCACTGCTATTCAACATAGTACTAGAAGTCCTAGCCTCAGCAATCAGACAACAAAAGGAAATTAAAGGCTTCCAAATTGGCAAAGAAGAAGTCAAACTATACTATTCACAGATGACATGATACTCTATGTGGAAAACCCAAAAGATTCCACTCCAAAACTGCTAGTACTTATACAGGAATTCAGTAAAGTATCAGGATATAAAATCAATGCAAAGAAATAAGTTGCATTTTTCTACACCAACAACAAGACAGAAGAAAGAGAAATTAAGGAGTCAATCTCATTTACAATTGCACCCAAAACCATAAGATACCTAGGAATAAACCTAACCAAAGAGGCATAGAATCTATAATCAGAAAACTATAAAGTACTCATGAAAGAAATTGAGGAAGACACAAAGAGATGGAAAAATGTTCCATGCTCCTGGATTGGAAGAATAAATATTGTGAAAATGTCTATGCTACCTAAAGCAATATACATATTTAATACAATTCCTATCAAAGTACCATCCATCTTTTTCAAAGAAATGGAACAAATAGCCCTAAAATTTATATGGAACCAGAAGAGACCTCGAATAGCCAAAGGGATATTGAAAAAGAAAGCCAACATTGGTGGCATCACAATTCCGGACTTCAAGCTCTATTACAAAGCTGTCATCATCAAGACAGCATGGTACTGGCACAAAAACAGACCCATAGATCAATGGAACAGAATAGAGAGCCCAGAAATAGACCCTCAACTCTATGGTCAACTAATCTTCGACAAAGCAGGAAAGAATGTCCAATGGAAAAAAGACAGCCTCTTCAATAAATGGTGTTGGGAAAATTGGACAGCCACATGCAGAAAAATGAAATTGGACCATTTCCTTACACCACACACAAAAATAGACTCAAAATGGATGAAGGACCTCAATGTGAGAAAGGAATCCATCAAAATCCTTGAGAAGAACACAGGCAGCAACCTCTTCGACCTCAACCGCAGCAACATCTTCCTAGGTACATCACCAAAAACAAGAGAAGAAAGGACAAAAATGAACTATTGGGATTTTATCAATATCAAAAGCTTTTGCACAGGAAAGGAAACTGTCAACAAAACCAAAAGACAACTGACAGAATGGGAGAAGATATTTGCAAATGACATATCTGATAAAGGGCTAGTGTCCAAAATCTAAAAAGAACTTATCAAACTCAGCACCCAAAGAACAAATAATCCAATCAAGAAATGGGCAGAAGACATGAACAGACATTTTCGCAATGAAGACATCCAGACGTCCACAGACACATGAGAAAGTGCTCCACATCACTCGGCATCAGGGAAATACAAGTAAAAACCACAATGAGATATCACCTCACACCAGTCAGAATGGCTAAAATTAACAAGTCAGGAAATGACAGATGCTGGCAAGGATGTGGAAAAAGGGGAACCCTCCTACACTGTTGGTGGGAATGCAAGCTGATGTAACCACTCTGGAAAACAGCTTGGAGATTCCTCAAGATGTTGAAAATAGAGCTACCCTATGACCCAGCAATTGCACTACTGGGTATTTACCCTAAAGATACAAACGTAATGATCCGAAGGGGCACGTGCACCTGAATGTTTATAGCAGCAATGTCTACAAAAGCCAAACTATGGAAAGAACCTAGATGTCCATCCACAGATGAATGGATAAAGAAGATGTGGTATATATACACAATGGAATACTATGCAGCCATCAAAAGAAAGGAAATCTTGCCATTTGTGACAACGTGGATGGAACTAGAGGGTATCATGCTTAGCGAAATAAGTCAATTGGAGAAAGGCAACTATCATATGATCTCCCTGATATGAGGAAGTGGATATGCAACGTGAGGGGTTAAGGGGGTAGGAGAAGAATGAATTAAACAAGATGGGATTGGGAGGGAGACAAACCATAAGTGACTCTTAATTTCACAAAACAAACTGAGGGTTGCTGGGGGGGAGGGGGTTTGGGAGAGGGCGGTGGGGCTATGGACATTGGGGAGGGTATGTGCTATGGTGAGTGCTGTAAAGTGTGTAAACCTGGCGATTCACAGTGTGTAAACCTGGCGATTCACAGACCTGTACCCCTGGGGATAAAAGTACATTATATGTTTATAAAAAAATAAAATAAAATAAGCATGAAAAAAAATCATTCTGTTAGGTAAAACTGAGAGCTTTTCTGCTAAGATCAGGAACACAGCAGGGATGTCCATTATCACCACTGCTGTTCAACCAAGTACTAGAAGCCTAGCCTCAACAATCAGACAACAAAAAGAAATAAAAGGCATCCAAATCAGCAAAGAACAAGTCAAAATCTCACTCTTTGCAGATGATATGAAACTTTATGTGGAAAACCCAAAAGACTCCACTCCGAAACGACTTGTACAGGAATTCAGTAAAGTGTCAGGATATAAAATCAATGCACAGAAATCAATTGCATCTATTTACACCAAGAACAAGACAGAAGAAACAGAAATTCAGGAGTCAATCCCATTTACAATTGCATGCAAAACCATAAGATACCTAGGAATAAACCTAATCAAAGAGGCAAAGAATGTATACTCAGAAAACTATGAAGTACTCATGAAAGAAATTGAGGAAGACACAAAGAAATGGAAAAACGGTCCATGCTCATGGATTGGAAGAACAAATATTGTGACCTAAAGCAATCTACACAATGCAATCCCTAACAAAATCCCATCCATTTTTTTTAAAAAAAAATGGAACAAATAGCCCTAAAATTTATATGGAACCAGAAAAGACATGAATAGCCAGAGGAATATTGAAAAAGAAAGCCAATGTTGGTGGCATCACAATTCCGGACTTCAAGCTCTATTACAAAGCTGTCATCTTTAAGACAGTATGGTACGGGCACAAAAACAGACACATAGATCAATGGAACAGAATAAAGAGCCCAGAAATAGACCCTCAACTTTATGGTCAACTTATCTTTGACAAGGCAGGAAGGAATGTCTAATGGAATAAAGACAGTCTCTTCAACAAGTGGTGCTGGGAAATTGGACAGCCACATGCAGAAAAATGAAATTGGACCATTTCCTTACACCACACACGAAAATAGATGCAAAATGGATGAAGGACCTCAATGTGAGAAAGGAATCCATCAAAATCCTTGAGGAGAACACAGGTAGCAACCTCTTTGATCTCAGCCATAGCAACTTCTTCCTAAGAACATTGCCAAAGGCAAGAGAAACAAGGGCAAAAATAAACTATTGGGATTTCATCAAGATCAAAAGCTTTTGCACAGCAAAGGAAACAGTCAACAAAACCAAAAGACAACTGACAGAATGAGAGAAGATATTTGCAAATGACATATCAGATAAAGGCTAGTGTCCAAAATCTAAAAAGAACTTATCAAACTCAACACCCAAAGAACAAATAATCCAATCAAGAAATGGGCAGAGGGCATGAACAGACATTTCTGCAAAGAAGACATCCAGATGGCCAACAGACACATGAAGAAGTGCTTCACATCACTCGGCATCAGGGAAATACAAATAAAAACCACAATGAGATATCACCTCACACCAGTCAGGTGTGGCTAAAATTAACAAGTCAGGAAATGACAGATGCTGGCAAGGATGTGGAGAAAGGGGAACCCTCCTACACTGTTGGTGGGAATGCAAACTGGTGCAACCACTCTGGCAAACAGCATGGAGGTTTCTTGAAAAGGTGAAAATAGAGCTACCCTATGACCCAGCAATTGCACTACTGGGTATTTACCCTAAAGATACAAACGTAATGATCCGAAGGGGCACGTGCACCCGAATGTTTATAGCAGCAATGTCCACAATAGCCAAACTATGGAAAGAACCTAGATGTCCGTCAACAGATGAATGGATAAAGAAGATGTGGTATACATATACAGTGGAATACTATGCAGCCATCAAAGGAAATGAAATCTTGCCATTTGCACCGATGTGGATGGAACTATAGGGTATTATGCTTAGTGAAATGAGTCAAACAGAGAAAGACAACTAACACATGATCTCCCTTATATGAGGAAGTGGAGATACAACGTGGGGGTTTGGGGTGGTTAGGAAAAGAATAAATGAAATAAGATGGGATTGGGAAGGAGACAAACCATAAGAGACTCTTAATCTCACAAAAACAAACTGAGCATTGTTGGGGGAGGTGGGTAGGGAGAGGGTGGTAGGGTTATGGACATTGGTGCTTGGTGAGTGCTGTGAAGTGTGTAAACCTGGTGATTCACAGACCTGTACCCCTGGGACTAATAATACATTACATGTTAATAAAAAAAAAATACATTCCCTATCATGACAAACTTAAAAAAATTTTTTTTGAATGAATTTGAAAGTGGAAGTCATTTTGCTAAAAGTTTGTACTTTTCTCATTTGAATCAAAGTCTACTCTTATCTGTTCCCAAGCACAGGAAGCAAATGGTAGGTCCAGTTGTCCTGAGTAACTATCATGTATTGAGAGAATTCCTTGTAGGATAAGAGATCTGAAATTAACTATAAAATGAGGGATCACAAAATAAGAGGTGAAAAAAGAAGGGTACAAGAGATAAATGGCTAGTGAATCTAACAAATACTGTTCCTGCCACACTGACGTAATGTTGAAGTGAAAGTACACCACTAGGCCTGAGCCAAAATAAGTTCACGTATTTTTTAGTTCTATTGGATCTTTTGAGTTTATAAATTCCAAGTCCTACAGTGGCTTCCCTTTATAGACCTTATATCTGTTTAAAACCACATTTCTGCCTACAGTGGGTCAATAGTTTAAAGATCACATTTTGATATTCCTGGGAGATCTGTGGAAATCAAAGTAAATTAAATTTTGGCCATACTCTTAACACCTTTCCAAGATGAGAACACAAAGGAATCCCATTTAGGGACAGGTCAATCCTTTAAAGATATAGTTCTATGAATGTTAAACATTTAATAAGTATTATCCATTTTTTCTATGAGTTGGATACTTAACCATGTGTCTGGTTATCAGAATAAAAATAAAATGATTTTCAATAATAAACAAAACCTTTCAAGTAAAACATAAAAATGATGTCACTGAAATCTGAAAACTCTCCTTAACAGTTTATGTTTATACAAGAAAGTCTTGCTGATGTCTGATGTAAGGAAAAACAGAAAACCTCTTAGAGAAAATTAGCTACTTGAACCTGTGCTGCTGAAAATGCATTTAGTAAGTCCTACAATTTTGGCAGAATGTCACATCATCTAAATGGAGGAGATAAAATTGAGGTGTAAGGGATATGGAATACAGTTTGCATTCTTGATTCTCCAGACAGTAGATTTTGGAATGTGATAAGTTAAAGCTTTTGTAGAAAAAGGTAAATTAATTTTGAAGCTGCCAGTGATATATCCTGGCTGGACTAAAATCAAGGCATTTTCATTAGTCTAAGTGACCTAAAAGCAATCGACATGAGGCTCTTTTATTTTACTTTTAAGCTGTAATTTCCACATTGTCATTTTATCAAGAATTTTCCTTCTTGGGGATTTTACAGTGTAGTACACACTCAAAATGGCTCATCTTTTCAGCAATGATAAAAAAAATCTTAAGTATCAGCAACCTGAAAATAACGTTTAGCTGAAGAATGAAGAATTTTAAACAAGATTCTTCTTTTTTTATTAATTGTTTTTATTAACATATAATGTATTATTTGCCTCAGGGGTACAGGTTTGTGAATCGTCAGGCTTACACATGTCATAGCACTCACCGTATCACATACCCCCCCCCCCAGTGTCCATAACCAAGTCACCCTCTCCACACCTCCCTCCCCCAAGCAACCCTCAGTTTGTTTTGTGAGATTAAGAGTCTCTTATGGTTTGTCTCCCTCTGGATCCCATCTTGTTTCATTTTTTCCTTCCCTACCCCCGAAATCCACTCTGCCTCTTAAATTCCTCATATCGGGGAGATCATAGGATAATTGTCTTGTATATGATATGCGGTGTACATGACAGTCAAAATGTTCTGAGCATCTCTGAGTATGAAAAGTAATTAGCTATATGAAAAATACCAAAACTGCTAGTAGCCAATCTATATATATTATTTATGGATAGGTAAGTGAGGAGGAGGGGGAAGACATCATTTTATTAACATTGACTCTAAGAATTTATGATATCCATTTAGTTGGTTTTAAATATGCCAGATTTTGTCATATAAATGTCTCTAGGGCACTACTGGGTTAGTGACCAAGAGCTTGGGCTCTGCTGTAAGACTCTCTAGGTGCTTTTCCTGGCTTCACTATTTACTAGCTTTGTGACTTAAGACTAACTGTTGTCTCCTAAACTTCATTTATTCCATCACAAAATGGGATTAATAGTGTTTATTTCATAGGATTGTTGTGAACATTAAATCATGTCATATAAAATGCTTAGCATAAGTATTAACAAAAGCATTTGGTAACCACCCCCATAATGTTAGCTATTGCTAAGACAGAGATTCTACAGGACGAGTAAAGTAATTCAGTAAAAGCTCTTCCATGAAAAAAGTCCTATAAAGAATTCTACCTTGGATATATATAATTCAGTCCAGCAAGTTTAGGGTTGCTGGTCTTACATGTTTCAAAATCTTTTGTGTAATAAATGGATTTTTATTATAATTCAAAAAATTGTTCAATTTATAAAATTAAATTCCATTGAACATTTATAGAAATGGATATATGCCTGTGAATTCTCAACTTTCTTAAGAACTCAGTTTGCTAAAAAAAAAAAAAAAAAAAAAAAAAGGAAGGAAGGAAGGAAGGAGAGAAGGAAGGGAGGAAGAAAGAGAACTCAGTTTGTAAACCTGAGTTATGCTGAATGTTTTTCTCTTTAGTATATAGATTTATATAGAAAATTTAATAACAATCCATTCTGCCTACTCCAGAATCAGAATATTTACCTCAATCTACTGAAATTATTATACTTTAAGGTGGAGGACTTAAAATAAAATCTATCTGAATTGAATTTGAATCTTCAAATTAACTTTATTTTTGATATTGAATATGGCAAACAGCGTTTCAGCTATATTTTTGTTATGTACACTAAGATAGTGGGGTAAAAAGAGAAGCTAAAATAAGAGTTCCATGACTTACTGAAAGTCATCATGACTTCTGACAAGCAACCAGGACAAAAAAGAGATAGGTTGATGCTTTATGACTGCTATAATTTTTGATAATAATGATGCTCAACACATATTTTCTGAATTATTGAATTCAATTTGGTTTTGTCTGTACCTGCCTTCCCCAAACTCCCCCCACCCCATCACCAAGAACAGACACACCTCTGTCTCTCCTTCAAGGCTCAGCTTAGTTTTTTGCTTTGTATTTTGCCTGATTAAAGTACATTTTATTATTTTTTTTTTTATTACCATATAATGTATTATTTGCTTCAGGGGTACAGGTCTGTGAATCATCAGTCTTACACAATTCACAGCACTCACCATAGCACATACCCTCCACAATGTCCATAACCCAGCCACTCTGTCCCTCCACCCCACCTCCCAGCAACCCTTAGTTTGTTTCATGAGATTATGAGTTTTTTATTGTCTCTGTCCCTGGTCCCATTTTGTTGTTTTTTTTCCCTCCCTGTCCCCCACTATCCCCCACTATGCCTCTCAAAATCCTCATATCAGGGGCGCTTGGGTGGCTCAGTGGGTTAAGCCTCTGCCTTCAGCTCAGCTCATGATCTCAATGTTCTGGAGATCAAGCCCTGCATTGGACTCTCTGTGCAGTAGGGAGTCTGCTTCCCCCTCTCTCTCTGCTTGCCTCTCTGCCTACTCAGATCTCACTCTGTCAAATAAATAAATAAATAAATAATCTTTTAAAAATCCACATATCAGAGTGATCATATGATAACTGTCTTTTTCTGATTGACTTATGTCATTTAACATGATACCCTCTAGTTCCATCCACATCATTGCATATGGCAAGATTTTGTTTTTTTGATGTCTGTGTTATATATATTATATTATATATAATATATATGTACTATATATGCATTATATATGTATATGTATTATATATGTAATATATATTATATTAATATAATATATAATACAGACATCAAAAAACAAAATCTTGTTATATATATAATAAATAAATAATATAAATAAATAAATATATTATATATAATATATATAATAAAAATAAATAAATAAATAAATCTTGTTTTATATTGTTTTATATATATATATACCATATATAAATGTATATATATATATATATATATATATATATATATATATATACCACATCTTCTTTATCCATTTATCTGATGTTGAAAATCTAGGTTCTTTCCATAGTTTGGCTAGTGGGGACATTGCTGCTATAAACATTCAGGTGTACATGCCCCTTCAAATCACTACATTTATATCTTTAGTGTAAATAACCAATAAGTGTGATTGCTATGTTGTAGGGTAGCTCTATTTTCAACATTCTGAAGATCCTGCATACTGTTTTCCAGATTGGCTATACCAGCTTGCCTTCCCACCAACAGTGTAGGAGCGTTCCCCTTTCTCCACATCCTCGCCAACATCTGTCATTTCCTGACTTGTTAATTTTAGCCACTCCAAGTGCTGTGATGTGGTATCTCACTGTGGTTTTGATTTGTAGTTTCCTGATGCCAAGTGATGTTGAATACTTTTTCATGTGTCTGTTGGCCATTTGGATGTCTTCTTTTCAGAAATGTCTGTTCATGTCTTCTTCCCATTTTTTGATTAGATTATTTGTTCTTTGGATGTTGAGTTTGATAAGTTCTTTTTAGATTTTGGACACTAGCCCTTTATCTGATATGTCATTTGCAAATATCTTCTCCCATTCTGTCAGTTGTCTTTTGGTTTTGTTGACTGTTTCCTTTGCTGTGCAAAAGCTTTTGATCTTGATGAAATCCCAATAGTTGATTTTTGCCCTTGCTTCCCTTGCCTTTGGCGATGTTTCTATGAAGAATTTGCTATGGCTGAGGTCTAAAGGGTTGCTACCTGTGTTCTCCTCAAGGATTTTGATGGATTCCTTTCTCACATTGAGGTCTTTCATCCACTTTGAGTCTCTTTTCATGTGTGGCATACAGAAATGGTCCTGTTTCATTCTCCTGCATGTGGCTGTCAAATTTTCCCAGTAACATTTGTTGAAGAGACTGTTTTTTTTTTTTTTTTCCTGTCTTTTTTTCCATTCTTTCCTGCTTTGTCAAAGATTAGTCAACCATGGAGTCCATTTCTGGGCTCTCTATTCTGTTCGATTAATTTATGTGTCTTTTTCCATGCTAGTACTATACTGTTTGATTATCGCAGGTTTGTAATAGAGCTTGAAGTCTGGAATTGTGATGCCCCAGCTTTGGTTTTCCTTTTCAACATTCCTCTGACTCTTCAGGGTCTTTTCTGGTTCCATATAAATTTTAGGATTATTTGTTCCATTTCTTTTTAAAAAAAATACGGTATTTTGATAGGGATTGCATTAAATGTGCAGATTGCTTTAGGTAGCATAGACATATTCACAATATTTGTTCTTACAATCCATGAGCATGGAACATTTTCCATTTCTTTGTGTCTTTCCTCAATTTCTTTCATGAGTACTTTATAGATTTCTGAGTACAGATTCTTTGCCTCTTGGGTTCGGTTTGTTCCTATGTATCCTACGGTTTTGGGTGCAGTTGTAAATGAGATCACCTCCTTAATTTCTCTTTGTTTTGTCTTGCTGTTGGTGTATAGAAATGCAACTGATTTCTGTGCATTGATTTAATTAATTAATTAATTAATTAATTTTTATGTGCACTGACTTTATATCCTGACAGTTTACTGAATGCCTGTACAAATGTTAGCAGTTTTGGAGTGGACTCTTTTGGATTTTCCATATTAAGTATCATATCATCTGCAAAGAGTGAGTTTGACTTTGCTAATTTGGATACCTTTTGTTTCTTTTTTGTTGTCTGATTACTGAGGCTAGGACTTCTAGTACTCTGTTTAATAGCAGTGGTGATAGTGAAATTCCTCCCATGTTCTTGACTTTAGGGGAATAGCTCTTAGTTTTTCCCCATCGAGAATGATATTTGCTGTGGGTTTTTCATAGATGGCTTGGATGATATTGAGATATGTTCCCTTCTATCCCTACATTGTGAAGAGTTTTGATCAGGAAAGGATGCTGTACTTTGTCAAATGCTTTTTCAGCATCTATTGAGATTATCATATGTTTCTTGTTCTTTCTTTTACTAATGTACTATACCACAATGATTGATTTGCAGATATTGAAGCAACCTTGCAGCTCAGGAATAAATCCCACTTGGTTTTGTTGAATAATTCACTTAATGTACTATTGGGTCCTATTGGCTAGTATTTTGGTGAGAATTTTTCCATCTGTGCTCATCAAGGATATTAGTGTCTGTAATTCTCCTTTGTCTGGTTTTGGGAACAAGGTAATTCTGGCCTCATAAAATGAGTTTGGAAGTTTTTTATTTCTATTTTTTGGAACAGTTTCAAGAGAATAGGTATAAATTCTTATTTAAATGGTTGTTAGAGTTCCCCTGGGAAGCCATCTGGTCCTGGGCTCTTGTTTTTTGGGAGATTTTTGATGACTGTTTCAATCTCCTTACTGGTTATGGGTCTGTTCAGGTTTTCTATTTCTTTCTGGTTCAATTTCAATATGTGTCTCTAGTTATGCATCCATTTCATCCAGATTGTCAAATTTGCTGGTGTTTGATTGCACATATGTTCTTATACTTGTTTGTAGTTCTTTGGTGTTGGTTGTGATCTCTCCTCTTTCATTCATGATTTTATTTATTTGGGTCCTTCCTCTTTTCTTTTTGATAAGTCTGGCCAGGGGGTTATCAATCTTATCAGTTCTTTCAAAAAACCAGCTCCTAGTTTCATTGATTTGTTCTACTGTTCTTTTGGTTTCTATTTCATTTATTTCTGCTCTGATCTTTATTTTCTCTTCTCCCACTAGGTTTAGGCTTTCTTTGCTGTTCTTTCTCCAGCTCCTTTAGGTGTAGGGTTAGGTTGTATCCTTTAGACCTTTCTTGTTTCTTCAGAAAGGCTTGTATTGCTATATATTTTCATTTCAGTCCTCTCAGGACTGCCTTTGCTGTGTCCCAAAGATTTTGAACCATTGTGCTTTCATTTTCATTTGTTTCCATGAATTTTTTCAATTCTTCTTTAATTTCCTGGTTGACCAATTCATTCTTTTTTTTTTTTTTTTAATTTACTTATTTGGCAGAGAGAGAGGAATCACAAGTAGGCAGAGAGAGAGGGGGAAGCAGCCTCCCGTTGAGCAGAGGTCCTAATGTAGAGCTCAATCCCAGGATCCTGAGATCATGACCTGTGCTGAAGGCAGAGGCTTAACTCACTGAGCTACCCAGGTGCCCTGATCCATTCATTCTTTAGTAGGATGCTCTTTAGCCTCCATGTATTTGAGTTATTTCCAACTTTCCTCTTATGGTTTAGTTATAGTTCCAAAGCAATGTGGTCTGAAAATATGCAGGGATAATTGCAGTCTTTTTGTACCAGTTGAGACCTGATTTGTGACCCAGGATGTGATCTATTCTGGAAAATGTTTCATATGCACTAGAGAAGAATATGTACTCTGTTGCTTTAGGATAGAATGTTCTGAATATATCTGTGATGTTCATCTGGTCCATTGTGTCATTTAAAGCCTTTATTTTCTTGTTTATCTTTTATTTAGATAATCTGTCCATTTCAGTGAGGACCGTGTTAAAGTCCTCTAGTATTATTGTTGATGTGTTTCTTTGATTTTATTATTAATTGGTTTATAGAATTGGCTGCTTCCATGTTAGGGGCATAGATATTTAAAATTGTTGGATCTTCTTGTTGGACAGATTCTTTAAGTATGATATAGTGTCCTTCCTCATCTCTTATTATAGTCTTTTGCTAAAAATCTAATTGATCTGATATAAGGATTGCCACCCCAGCTTTCTTTTGATGTCCATTAGCATGGTAAATTGTTTTCCACCCCCTCACTTTCAATCTGGAGGTGTTTTGGGGTCTAAAATGAGTTTCTTGTAGGCAGCATATTGATGGGTTTTGGTTTTTTTATCCACTCTGATACCCTGTGTCTTTTGATTGGGGCATTTAGCCCATCTACATTCAGGGTGACTATTGAGAGATATGAATTTAGTGCCATTGTATTGCCTGTAAGGTGACTGTTACTGTGTATTGTCTCTGTTCCTTTCTGATCTACTACTCTAAGGCTCTCTCTTTGCTTAGAGGACCCCTTTCAATATTTCCTGTAGAGCTAGTTTGGTGTTTACAAATTTTTTCATTTTTGTTTTTCCTGGAAGCATTTCATCTCTCCTTCTATTTTCAATAATAGCCTAGCTGGATATAGTATTCTTGGATACATATTTTTCTCATTTAATGCTCTAAATATTATCATGCCAGTTCTTTCTGGCTTGCCAGGTATCTGTGGATAAGTCTGCTGCTAATCTAATATTTCTACTATTGTAGGTTACATACCTCTTGGCCTAAGTGGCTTTCAGGATTTTCTCTTTGTCACTGAGATTTGTAAGTTTTTTTGTTAGATGATGGTGTATGGACCTATTTTTATTGATTTTGAGGGGGGTTTTCTGTGCCTCCTAGATTTTGAAGCTTGTACTCTTCACCAAATTAAGGAAATTCTCTGCTATAATTTGCTCCAATAAACCTTTTGCCCCTCTCTCTTTTTCTTCTCTGGAATTGCAATTATTCTAATATGGTTTGTTTTATGGTATCACTGATCTCTTGAATTCTCCCCTCATGGTGTAGTAGTTATTTCTCTTTTGCTCAGCTTCTTTATTCTCTGTAATTTGGTCCTCTAGATCGCTAATTCTCTCTTCTGCATCATTTATCCTAGCAGTAAGATCCTCCATTTTTTATTGCTCCTCATTAATAGCTTTTTAAAAATTTCAACTTGGTTAGATTTTAGTAATGAAAATGATGGCCTCCCAATCTCCAGCCCCATAGGAGCTGAGAGCTCAGGGCACCACTCCTCAGTGCACCCTCAAAGAAAATCAGTCAATCCCTCCTGTCTCCCTGGTCCCTGGCTGCACTCTGAGCTCACCGAGCCTGCGACCCAGCATTTCTATCTCTGGTGCATGGCCCCATTTGGAGTCTCCAAACCCAACAGATTCCTGTAGTGTGCTTCCACACTGTACCTCCTAGAGGATGAAGGAGGGGGGTCTCTCTGGATCTGCCACTTGTGGGGACCCTGCTCAAAGAGTAGTGGCCCGACTGTGCCTTGGATCACAGTTTAAGGTAACGCCTAGCTGAGAGCCCACTTCTTGGCTCCTTCTCTGTTGCCGACTTTCCCACGCCAATGCCTAGTAGCTCTGCCACACTCAGACACCTTTGTCTTTCTGAGACACCACAGTTCCTGAGACCACACTGTCTCAGCGAGGGCTCCACCCCCTGTTTAGCCTGTGGAGCAGTGTCCCTCAGTGGAGCTGACTTCTATAAGTTCTGATTTTGTGCTCTGCTGCTCTACTGCCTCCTGTGAGCCAGCCCTTCCCCCCACAGTCTGTCTTCCCATATGTTACCTTGGATTCACTTCTCCACACATACTGCCTTTCAGAAAGTGGTTGATTTTCTGTTCCTAGAATTGCTGCTCTGCTCTTTGATCTCCTGTTGAGTTTATAGGTGTTCAAAAATGGTTTGATAACTCTATAGCTGAACTTCTGGGACCCAATGATATTAGGTCTCCTACTCCCCCACCATCTTGCTCCTCCTTCTCCTCCTCAGCTCTGTTCTTAACTCATTCTTGGAAAATTTGCCATGGTGTTGACCTTCTACACAAAGTTTAGTAGGTATCCTTTTTAGTAGTTTTGTATTTCTTTTTAGTCCATATAGGTGAAGGCATTTGGCATATCACTGATTCTTTTCCTCCCTGTCTGTATACTGGTGAATATGTTGTAGAATCTGCTAGTATTTATTTGTTTTTTCAATGTACTTGAGTGATTCAAATGTGTGACTTGAAGCCTATGATTTTGCAGATGCTTTGTTAATCAATTTTGTGAATCAGAGATGGCATTTCTGTGAATTTATAGGTGAGATGCCTTGAATATAAAAGATGCAGTATTTTTATGGGTGCCTGGGTAGCTCAGTGGGTTAATCCTCTGCCTTCAGCTTAGGTCATGACCTCAGGGTTCTGGGATCAAGCCCTGCATTGAGGTTTCTGCTCGGCAGGGAGTCTGATTCTCCCCCCACTGCCTACCTCTCTGCCTACATGTGATCTCTGTCTGTTGGTTAAATAAAAAAAAAAATCTTTTAAAAAGAGATCAGTATTTTTATTCCATCAAGTTCTGCTGTGTTTCCATAAATATGGCTCAAGACCCCTGAAGTCTGGATTTGTTCTCCAGCTGTTATTAGAGTGTTATTTTTATCTTAGAATGAGTAGCAGAAATGTTACTTTACTTCATTGACTCTGAAACATAGAGGGATTAGTTTATGTTTACTAAAAAGGAGGGCCATGAGAGGTTCTCTGGGCTCTGTTTTCCATAATTACCCTGTTATCTACCTCCCCTCTTCTGTTCTCTTATGACAATTAAAAACTATTGTTTAACTCACTGGAACTCAGCACAAGTTAGAAGAGTTTTCCCTTAATAGCAAGCAACAATTTAATGAATGTAAAACTGGATGAGAGAACTGCTTCTTCAGGGAGGGGTAAGTAAGAAAGAGGCGAATGAGCCCAAGAAGACCACCCTGGTGAAGAAAGGAAAGTTTACCCCAAAGGAGATTTTTTAGCAATGAAGATAGGGTGTCCTGAGGTTTTTTTTCTTATGCATGAAGTCCAGATTTCCTGGAAAAGGATTTGGCTCGCACAAACTATAGTGCCCAAACACAAATGTATCATAGAAGCATGAACTGGAAGATTCTACCTGGACCTTATCCAGTGAGTTCTTACTATTATCCATCCCACAAATTATCTCCTCCCTACTAATTCCCTCATTTCCAGATGTTGCAAATAAACACTGCTCCTGTGTGGATGACTAAAAAAATAGGAGGAATACAAAAGCAAAGTAGGACTAATGACAGAGCTTTTACACTCAAGTGAACCCATGAAGGTTTGGATTCTAAAGAGGATCCTGAGTGGGAATATTTCCCAAACTCCTGTTACAGACATGTGAATAGCTGTTATGGACCTTGCCTTCTATAAAAATCCTCATTGTTGCTTTGTCTCTGCAAGTAGACTGCTCAGCTTGCTTTAAGTATGAAAGTGAAATTCTAGTCGGGTTTGCTTTCACAAGGATCAAGGTCTGAATTTTGTAAGATATTCCTCTCATATATTCCAAGCATGTTTCCTACTTCTCTAAAATATCAATCGTTGGAGACATTTCAGAAATCATGAAGTAAATTAAACCAGGAAATTTTGGGAAGATTTCCTGGGAATCAAAGGCATTGGGAGCTGTTTAATTTTGTTCTATAACAAAGCAAAATCTGTGCTGTTGAATAAGCTACCCTATCAAGGCTATTATTAAACAGCCACAAGAATGAGAAGTCTTCATTGAGAATTGGGAAGGAAACACCACAAAATGGGTTAGATCTAGAAGAACTTCAAACACTTTCTGGGCAACTTTCTCATTTTTATTAGTGAATAAAATAGAAGATTAATATCTGGTTGTTCATCAAAATAAGAGGACCCAGAGATGGTTGACTTGAAGTCTGTAATCACTGCTGGAGAAGTGATTTTACTTTTGAGTTCTGCTCCATTGAATCTTCTGAGCATTTCACAGAAGAAAGAGCACAGCATGTGAAGTCCAAAAGTGGGTGGATAGTTACTTGCGTTCTGATTATGAACATGACATTTTATCTCTGAGCTTTGGTTCTTCCTCTGTTGTGAAAGAATAATAATGATAACACATGCTATTCAGGGTTGCTGTGGTTATGAGGATTGACCAAGGTAATGCAGAGCTTAGGAAATGGCTAAGTTAGAAGGCTTTTTCAGATTTTTGGTTCTCTCTTTCTGAGAGAGAACCTAAATAGAACCTATCTATTCCTTTTAAGGCACCTGGCATTTGAAATTCAGAGCACACCCTGGACCTCGATGAGCCTAACATAACCTTGATTTTTTTTTTTTTCCATTTAGGTGTTTATGTGCACATAAATATGCTTGTAGAGTTTAGGGGAGGAGAGTTCAGACTCTCTAAGTCAAAGCCCTGGCTTTGGAACAGGACCTTGAAGTAAATGTCAGTGAAGGAAAGATTCACTTTGCATAGTGTCACTTCAAAAGAGACTATAGAGTTTCATCACCCTCATGGGTGCCCACTGTATGGGCATGATACAAATGAGGATAGGCAAGAATATTTTCCGACTTTTTTTCATTGTAGTTCATTTAGAGGTAATCACTGCAGCTCTCACAAAGGCCATAAAGTGATCACACGAATGTTCCTTTTTTGGGAGATTGATAGTCTTACCAGCTTGAAAACTTCTAATTTCTAAGCACTGCATGAAATTGTCAAGCCATTGTGACTCTGCATGTAGTTTCTTCATGACTCAAAAAAGCCAGTTCAACTTCCTCCTATCCCTCTAGTCAAGGCTACTTTCATCTACTCCTCTTTTTAAATTCTCTTTCATCTGTAAAATTGTTTTCCAAAGGTTTAACCACAATTGCATAAATATTTTTCCTATTATGAATCTAAAGCTGACTGTAGGAAAATAAGATAATTTAGTCAACCAGATTTTATATTTGGGAATAGAAAGGATTTAGGGAGCTTCCGTATGGTAGGACAACATCCTCCTGGGAAAACATCAGTCACACTAGTGCAGATTACACTAAACAATGCTACTGATGACTGAAATTAGAAAATCCCCATGATTCACAAACTTGAACCATTGCCTCAAATATAGCACAACAAATATAGCATGTATGTTTATCCATTTCAAAAGCCAGTTGAAAGAGTCTCAAAAGGTTTACTTAGGAAAAAAAAAAGACCTCCATATTTTCAGAATTGGCAAAATAACTATAGTTGGGGGAAGAGGGTATCAAATATTTCTCACTGTGAAGGTGTGTGCTTGGCTTTCCTACTAGTTCTTTAAATTTCTGTGATAGTTCCATTAGATTCCTTATTTTCACTCAATAGAACCCACTCCCTGATTGAGACCTAAAGCTAGTATTTTCTTTCTTGCTTTTTCTCTTTTCTTTTCTTTCCTTCTTTGCCTCTTCCTTCTTCCCTTCCTTCTCTCCCTCCTTCTTTTTCTGCCCCCTCCCTCTTTCTTTCTTTTTCTTTCTTCCTTTCTTTCTTTCCTTCTTCTCCCCTTCCTCCCATCCTTCCCCTCTTCCTTCATTCCTTTCTCTTTCTGACATTATTCTGAACTTCCAATATAGCTATTAATTTTCTTTTCATTATTTTACCCCTCCTCCCTTCCTTGTTGCCTCTCAGGTTTTTTGACCTACATATATAGAATTAAATTGATGACAATTCTCAATGTATAGCCAAGGGTCATCATTGATCCATGCCCAACTTCGTTTTTAAATATAATTTTTTCATATAATTTAATTGTTACCTGTATTGCCCATTTCCAAATCTGTTTTCCCTACCATAGATACCTATTCTTGTGTTTTAATAGTGATACATTACAAACTACCTTTTTTGTGTATCTATTTGAAAATATGTATAGCCATAATTAATATGTAGTATCATCTTAAGTATGTGCTTTTATTTTTTTAAAAAGATTTTATTTATTAATTTGGGGGAGAGAGAGAGAGGGAATGAGAGAGAGAGGGAGGATGAGAGGAGAGAGGTCAAAGGGAGAAGCTGAGCAGGAAGCCTGATGTGGGACTCAATCCCAGGATTCCAGGATTATGACCCAAGCCAAAGACAGTCACTGAGCCATCCATATGCCCTAAGTATGTGCTTTTAACTTACACAAATGGTCTTATTTGATACATTCTGTTACTTTTATCACTCAACATTATGTTTTTGAAATCTATGTCAACATATCTGAGGCAAGTTCATTCTTTATGATTCTGTGTACTTTATCTCTTTGCCGTATTCATGGATATTTAGTTTGTTTCACAATGTTGCAATGAACATCCTTCATGTATATCTTTTTCAATAGAAGTTTTTATTGGGGTTGGATGACATTCTGGTTATATTAATGAGATTATAATCACTATGTTCAGAATAAACACATAATCATTTTTGTAATTATTCCCAATTTTCTTTTCAGTATGGCTATACCAACACATATGCTTGCATGGAGATTTTCACTTCCCTACATCTTACTTCTGACTTTGATACTGCCCAGCATTTTATTTTTGTCAAAATCATGGATAGAAAGTACTATTTCATTGTTGCTTCAGTTTAATATTTCTCCCAATAAGGATGACTTTATTTGTATATCAGCCACTTAGGTTTTCTATGTATAGATTGCATATATATATTTGCTGCCAATTTTATTATTGGGTTTCTCATTTTTTTCTTGTTGATTTGCTGGAGATCCTTATATAGTCTATACATTTTTTGCCAAATACAAATATTTTCTCTGGATCTGTCACCACATATAATCAAATCAGTCAAACTTCTCCTTCATGGTTTGTGCTTTTATATGTTCCTTAAGATTTTTTCCTGATACTGCATCTTTGTGGTATTCTTTTATATTTTAATGGTATTTTTAAGTTTTATCTTTAATATTTGGTATGATACCAGAGCTCATGCATTGCAATAGAAAAATCAAAATGAATAAGTATGAAGGTTAGACAAGGAATTGATGTAATTATTTATGTAAAATGTAAGACTCAGCAGAAAAGTATCAGAACTAGTAAAAATTTAGCAAGATAGCTGGATACAAAATCAGCCAATACTAAAAATAGATATAACATTAGAAAATTAATCTAATTCACATGTTAACAGGATAAAGGAAACCAATTATATGATCCTCTTGACATATGTAGAAAAGTAGTTGATACATTCAACAACCAATAATAAAAGTATTTATAATAAACCCCCCCCAAATTGTTTTGAAATAGTGGTACATTATACCATAAAAAATCAGTAGGTTTCCTCTTTGCCAGTAATTATTAAACAAAAAATACAAAACTATACACAATGGCAATAAGCCTAACAAAAATGAGTAAGACTTTTACAGATAATTATTTAAACATGCTTCTAGGGAACACAAAAGAAGATCTGAATGAATGGAGAGATGTACTGTGTTTCTGAAGGGGAAGACAGCACTGTAAAGATAATGTTCCTTCCCAATTCAACCCATGAATTTAATGCAACTCAAATAAAATTCCAAGGTATAGGATTTAGATAGTGAATATTTAAAACCATCTGGAAGAGTAAAGCAAAGATGAGAAACTACCTTAAATAAAAGTTTATTACAAATATATAATAATTAAATTATTCTAGCAGCAGCATAGGAATAAACTATTAAAATAGAATAAACATTCTAAAACCATGCCTATATATAAATGGTAAATTGATAGGAACAGATTAGTTACTTAAATCAGTTATGAAATAATGGATTATTTTAAAAATAATGTTGACATATAACAATAATAAAAACAACCACCAATATATATTGGGCACTTACTATGTTCCAGCACTGCTCCAAATGTTGAAATACATAAGAATTCAAGCTCATACCAACCAAATGAAATAGGTAATATCTTTAGTATCATTTTACAAATGACAAAACTGAAGCACAGGCACAGAGAGACTAGATAAATTTGCAATTCCCAAGCAGGGATTTCAACCCAGGCAGTTTAGATTCAGTGTCCATGCTCTTAGCCACTATTCTAGACAGCTATCTCCAACCCACATTGGCTCATTCTAAACAGAAAAATAAAATTAGGTCCCTTACTTTAAACCCTATACCCTAAGAAAAATGATCTCTGGATGAATTATTTCCTTTTTAAAAATTTTATAACAATCTACTATTTCTGGTCACTGGTATCAGAGGTGTGGTAACTAAACTCTTCTAATACAAATCTAAAATCTCTGAATTTCTTAGGCAATCTTATTTATGCTCACTTTTGATTTGTTTTCCCATTTCCTGTTTTAAGTACCAGGCAGGAGAAACAAATTTGCTTTATAAAGAATTGTAGCTATTACATTAAGGACGAATATAAAGAAAGAACTGATAGACCATGCATGCTCTACATCAGAATAGAACTTGCTATCTAAAAACACTGTATACTATTGGAGGCAGATAAAAAAAGACTGCTGAAAAGGGGAATTTTTGACACAAAATATGGAGCCATACATCTGTAGAAGCTCTTAGGGTATATTAACTAAATATCAGGATGCTTTCTGAATATGAATTCCGGAAAAAGCAACAAAGTACTCACTTAATGATACAGTCTGGAAATAAGGATGTAGGCCTATAAATCCATAAATTCATCTTAACCTAACAATCAGTTTGAATAAAATGAATATTCATGGATTAAAATGCCAGCATAGAATGGATAAAGTTTCAGTGAATAAAAATATCTAAAAATTTACTTTTGTTTGCATTATATTAACTTACATATTAAAAATGTCTCTCTGGTACAACTAAACTCTAGGTTTTTGTCATTTCTTCATCTCTTTCACATTCACCTCCACTGACTTTCATTCATCTTATATGTATCCTTTACCTCTACTCCAACAGCAAAGTTTGAGTTTAAATAAGCAGGGTACTAAAGGGAAATTCATTTCCTTGTATCTCTCACAAACAATTATGGGAGTCCAAGAACATAAACTATAATGATTATATTAAAATTTATCTTCTTTAGTATCTCTTATTTCCAAACTCCTGGGAGCCTTGCTCTCATGTGTCATAAACAGCTGCTATCTGTGTCATTCTGTATTAAATAATGTGAAGTCATTCACATTTGCTCCTAACGCATTATGTCTTCTCTCCCACATTGAGTCCTGTGATAAGTGGACCATTTCTTCTTTAATAACTGCTTTTCTTAACAATTCATTTGCAGACCATTTTCCTTGGATGGTATTTGAAGGAGTGGAGAGAGAAGGAACTATCTGTACAAAGCTGGTGTGCAGGAGGTGGGAACTGTGGATGTATATACGTTAGTTATATGGGAGTATATATGTTAATGCTTTTTCTCCTGAGCCCACCAAAGAGTTAACATTTCTGCCACCCTCCTTCCTAGATAAAAATTGGCAAAGAAGGAGAATAAAAGTAAGGGCCTGGAAACACACCTAAAATTCCCTTAAAGAAACCCAAATATTTTTGTCTTACCATTTGGAAACAGGATTCTTCTTATTATTTTTTTAAGTTGGCCTCCTATAAACACTAGTAATATTTAGCCCTATACCACAGCCAAGTCTGAGGTCTTAGATCTACCTTCTGATCTCTGTGTTGTACCTGAAAATCATACTGGGAAATAAAAGGCTGGGAATTCAAATAGATGGAAGGAAATGTTTATTTCTAAGCTCTACTCACCTTAGTGTGTGTGTGTGTGAGTGTGTGTGTGTGTGTGTGTGTGTGTGAAGGATTTCCATATTGCTTAGTTTTAATTGGTTTCAATAGAACTGTAGAAAAAAAAATGGAAAAGACTATGACTCTTAAAGAAAAAATCAAGGTGCCATTGATATGCCTGATTATAAGAAGTTAGTTTCAAATGCTCTTTAATTACCCAATTTCAAATCTCCTGTCAATATCTTGAACTGTGGAGGGGAAGAATGTTTGTGAATTTCAACCTGCCACTGCAAGTATCTGCTTAAAGTTCATGTCACATCTGTGACGAACAGAATTTACTTCTAGCACAGTGATGTTAATAGCTTAAAAGTGGTTATAACCAGTTATCAAAATACTCCAAATAAGAGGTGACCAGGAGACTAAGTAGCCATCAGTTTTGAAGAGTCTGAAGGAATACTGGGTGTGATTAATCACACTAGACCACCCAACCTGAGATTGTGATTCTGAGCATGGTTTTATTATTAGAGGGGCCTTCTACTATTATCTTTTTACTACATATTTGGTAAGTGCTTTCTTACTGAAATGTAAATATGTAAATCTGCCAAATCACATGTATCAATCTCCTCAACAAAACCAAGCCTTTATGCCTGTCATCTCTGCAAATGCCAGGGAACCACAGGAACATCACCAGGGGTTATTTCACTAATGTCTTCTGTCAACCAAATGACAGTATCAGTGTTATCATCTGTCATTTAAGCTTTTCTCCTGCTAAAAGGAGAACACTGTAATGAACTATTTTGTGAATTTGGATTCTAGAAACTCCGTTCTTAAAACTGATCAAGCGGTGGATCTGATTTTTCACTATTGTAGATGTTTTGCAGTGGGTTTACTTAGTTACATTGTTGTAATTGATATAAGTCCACTCTTTACCTCTATTCAATTTAAGGAAAAAAGATACTTCCAAGGCACTTCTTAGACTATGGAGTTAGTCCAGGACAGAGCATCTCCTAGGGTGTGTCCAGGGGACATTGATTTGTACAAGGGCAGAGGAAGCCTGGTCTAGTAAATTTTATCTTACCTGCAATAACTATGGGGAAGGTAGCTTGGAATGAATGAAATTGGCCTTAGAGAGTTGTGTTCAGTGTGTTTGTGTAGTAGCCAAATAATAGAGCGCACAACCACTGGAAGTTCAATGTCACAAGACCTGAAACTGATCTCAGAAATGAGATCCAGAATCGGTAGAAGAGGTTGTGTGCTCCCAACTATTACTCTCATGGGTGTAGGAATAGAAGTCATTTTGTTTTCTCTTTGTTCTTTCTGGCTTTATTTCTGTTGCTCTTTTCCTGTCTTTTGTGGGTTACTTGGTGGTTTTTTTTTTTTTTTTAAGATATCAATTTTTGATGTATCTTCAGTGTTTTTGAAAGTGTCTTTGTTTAACCTTTTTAATGGTTGCTCCAAGTATTACATTATATTTACCCAACTTAACATAGTCTACTGGTGTCATTATTTGATCAATGAGATTAAAGTATAAAAACCTTCCTTCCCATTGTGTCCCTTTACTCTCTTCTGTTTATAATTGTCTTAAATATTTACATACATTTGCAACCACATCAGACAGTTTTATAATTATTTGAAGACTTGATTTATTTATTTTAGAGAAAGAGAAAGACGACGCTGCAAGAAGGGCAGAGGTGGAAAGAGAAGGCAAGGGAGGAAATCCCAAGAAGACTCTGAACTGAGCATGGGGCCCAACTTAATTCCAGGATCCTGAGATCATCACCCTAGCTGAAACCAAGAATCAGTCACTTAACCAACTGAGCAAATTAGTGCTTCCAGGTTACCAAAGTCTGGGATATATGTGGCAAAAAGAAAACCCAGAGTACTCCCTACCATGTTGACTTTTGAATCTCTTGCTGGTCTGCTCTCTTCTCTCCATCTTTCAGAGTCTTCCTATGTTTGCATTATATTTAGTGTCCAAGATTTTTATTTGTACTTAGCAGGAAAAAAAAAAAAAAAAAACCAGGACAAACTGTGTCTACTCTATCTTCCTCATAGCAGAAGTCCCTCTAAAGTCTTTTTAGTGACTTTCCTATACCAAGACTTGGAAAACTTCTCATCAAAAGTCCCACACTCCTTCATTTTAAAGGCAAGCCTCCAGCATGGACTTCAGTGCTTCCAGTTAACATTGAATTAATTATTCTGCCTCAAAAAAATGGTAAGAGAAAATATTTTGGAAGATCTCTTCACAAATATTGACAGCATCAAATCAACCACTTTCTTTTTTACTCATTTCCCTATTTGAATTATCTGGCAAATACCATATTGCTTTTTTTCTGAGGCATCTTCATTTGAACTTTGAGAGTTGTTGGCTTCACTGTCATGTTTACTCTCCAAACTACTGGATGTAAGGCATGTCTAGTCTTCATTGTAACAAGTGTAATTGAATTGGATATAAACAAGAATTTTTTTTATTATTCCAATAAATACCTCCTGGGCATTCCAATAACTCTGTACAACAATAAAGGTTTGTAGAAAAAGGCCAAATTTTTTGGTAGATATTTTGAAGAAATCTAATATTCTATATTGTGAACAAAAATTAGGATTTGTACTTTCCATGCTACCTAAAAATGCTCTATAGGCTTGTTTCTAGACCATTTATCCTGCCCTATTTGTTTTTCTTTTTTTAAAGATTTTTTAGTTTTTTTTTTTTTTAATGAACTTATATTATTTGTTTCAGGGGTACAAGTCTATGATTCATCAGTCTTATATAATAACCAGTGCTCATTATAACACATACCCTCCCCAATGTCCATCACCCAGTTATCCATTCCTGCACCCTTCTCCCCTCCGGCAATCCTCAGTTTATTTCCTAAGATTAAGTGTCTTATGGTTGTCTCCCACTCTGGTTTCATCTTGTTTCATTTTTTTCCTCTCTCTCCCTATAATCCTTTGCCTTATTTCTTAAATTTGATGTAACAGTGAGATCATTTGACAACTGTCTTGCTGATGGACTTATTTCACTTAGCCTAATACCCTCTAGTTCCATCCACATCCACATCCTTGCAAATGACAAGATTTCATTTATTATGGCTGCTTACTATTCCAGCATATATATATATATACATATATATATGTATATATATATATGTGTGTGTGTGTGTGTGTGTGTGTGTGTGTGTACACACCACATCATCTTTATCCATTCATCTGTCAATGGACATCTGGGCTCTTTCCATTGTTTGGCTATTATAGACATTGCTACTATAAACATTGGGGTACAGGTGGCCCGTCAGGTCACTACATTTGTATCTTTGGGGTAAATACCCATGAGTGCAATTGCTGGGTTGTAGGGTAGTTCTATTTTTAATTTTTTTAGGAAACTCCATACAGTTTTTGAGAGTGGCTTTACCAGCTTGCATTCCCACCAATAGTGTAGGAGGGTTCCCCTTTCTCCACATCCTTGCCAACATCTATTGTTTCCTGACTGTTCACTTTAGCTATGGTGGTTTTGATTTGTATTTCCCTGATGCCAGATGATGTTGAGCACTTTTGTGTGTGTCTATTGACCACTTGGATGTCTTCTTTGGAGAAATGTTTGTTCATATCTTCTGCATTTCTTGATTGGATTATTTGTTCCTTGGGTGTTGAGTTTGATAAGTTCTTTATAGTTTTTCATTTGTCTGTTTTAAACCAGTTCCTCTCCTTTTATTGTATGACTTTCTAATATGTCTCAGTACCTGGTGGAATGAGTCATGATTATTTGGAAATTTTATTCTTTCATATAAACATCTAAATGTTTGGCATGTTCCTCTAAAACATTCTGCAGATTTTTAAATTGATGTTATATCGAATTTAAACATTGTATTTTTATTCAGATCCTCTTTTATGATAGTTAAAAGTACTTGATACAATTTCTTTGCAAATGCCTTGTTCATTCTTTATGAGATTACTCTCACTTTATAAAATTTTAAATTCCTGGGTGCCTGGGTGGCTCAGTGGGTTAAAGCCTCTGCCTTCACTTGGGTCATGATCCCAGGGTCCTGGGATCAAGCCCCACATCAGGCTCTCTGCTCCGCACAGAGCCTGCTTCCCCCTCTCTCTCTGCCTGCCTCTCTGCCTACTTGTGATCTGTCTCTCTGTCAAATAAATCAATAAAATCTTAAAAAAATTTTTTTTTTAATTCCTATAATGTGATAGCATACTTACAGGCTTGGTGAATTGCACCGTCCCTTGCAATTATCATAACCTTTATCATCTTTACCTTTCTTACTGCATTAGTTAAGATGTTCTGTAATACTGAACTGAACAGTAATAGAGAAAATGGAAATTTTTATATTGTTCCAATTCTTAAAGGGAATATTCTTAACTTTTGGGTTTTAATAGGTAGCCTTTTTCAAATCAAGGAAATTCCTTTCATTCAAACTTTTTGAGAGTTTAGTCATAAAAATCTATTGACTTTTATCAAATGTAGTTTTTCTTCATTTATTAAGATGATCATGTGATTTTTGCTTTCAGTTTATTAATGTTGTGAATTGCATTAGTGTATTTTCTGATATTAAACTATTTTGGATTGGTTGAATCCACTATGTTGGATTCTGATATATTAACTTTTAAATAAATTGATAGATTTGGAATTTCTGTGTATTTAAAACGTTTATAAGTTAACTATACCTATACTTTCCCCCTCATTATTGTTCATCTAGTTTTGAATTCATGGTTCCACTAGCTTTATAAAATTTGTTGGGCATCTTTCCCCTTTCTTCTATTTTTCTGGAACAACTTGTATGAGAAAGGGATTATCTGTTCTTGAAACTTTGGTAGCATTCAACTACAAAACCATATGGGACCAAGGTTTGGCCATTTTTGGAGCAGGAGTTCTTGATTCCCATATCCAGTTCTTTAATGGTGATTCATCTATTCAAGTATTATGTTTCTTCTTGGGTTTATCTTGGCAACTAATATTTTTCCAGAAATGTATCCATTTAAGCTAGGTTTGCAAATATCTTGGCATATCATTGGTAATAGTATTCCATTATTTTTTAAAAGATTTTATTTATTTATTTGTCAGAGAGAAAGAGCGAGCGCACAAGCAGGCAGAGTGGTAGGGAGAGGCAGAGAGAGAAGCAGGCTCTCTGCTGAGCAGAGAGCCTGATACAGGACTCCATCCCAGGACCCTGGGATCATGATCTGAGTCAAACGCAGCGGCTTAACCTGCTGAGCCACCCAGGCACCCCAGTATTCTATTTTTTTAAAAATCTTTGTTACACCTATAGCTTATTGCTAGCTATTTTTTCTAAATTTTATAAACTAATATTTCCAGGGCTTTTCCTATTTTATTAATCTATTCAAAGAATTATTTAGTTTTGTTAGCCATCTTTATTATAAATAAGCTTTATGTAAAATTGATTTCTGTTATCTTTTTTTTTCTTCATCCTACCCCATTTGATTTATTATATTGCCATTTTTATAATTTATGGGTGGATACATATGTTAGTTATTTTATGTCTTCCCTATTTCCTATTTTATGTCCAATCTATTTTCCTAAATAGATTTCTTTAAAGCTCTAAACATTCTTCTACATGCAATGTAAACTCTTTTTGAAATTTTGACTTTAGTACTTTCATTGTCATTCACTTTGACATATACTATAATTTCCACATAATTTCCTTTATATCCTAAGATTATTTAGTTGCATGTTTTCATCATACTTGTAGCATATATATGATTTTAAGGCTATCTTATCATAATTGATTTTAAATTTTAGTGTATTAGGACTACAGAAAATAGTCTGTATGCTAATGATTACTTAGTATTTGTTGAGGATTATTCTGTGCCTCAGTAGCCCCACTACTATTATTTTTTGTAAATGCACCATGTTTACTAGAAACATATGTTCTCTTTTCTTGGGTGTGAATGTCCTTATATATTTAATGTCCTATGTAATTGACTATGTTCTTTACATTTTTTTTATATCTTTGTTTATTCTTGGTTGTTTTAAACTACAGTTTCTGGAAAGACTGGATTACAATCTCCAACTACAAATTTGTATCATTCCTTTGTTATTATTATTATTATTACTATTATTAATTTTGAAGCTATATTGCTAGGTTCATATGTATTCATGGTCATTATATCTTGATCTCTATTTTTTCCCCAGTACATAGTATATTTTTCTTTGCACATGTGAAGGTTAAGAGGCATTTTTGTTTTGGCAAAAGATAGAGAAACTTAACAGAGCTCTTTACACAAAGTAGGAAATCATACATCATAAATCAGTTCATGGTATCATAATTTTACTAAGCATAACAACTCTGACATTTTAAATTTTTTTTCCTTAAAATATGCTACATGACCCCTCCCCCCCCACTTGTGCATATTTCTGGCAATGTATCTCTTTATAACAAGTGCAGGTGAATAGTACAAAAACTCTAGTATTTTTTTTGAGCATTTATTGTGAGACTGGGCAAATTTAAGATTAGTTTTCTGGGTGTGGATATTTTCCACTAGAAAATGCTTTAGACTGTTGAAATTTAGTCAGTCTACTGACTTAAAAATGTTTTTATTTTTCAGTGTAGATGCAGCTGATCTAACCTATAAGAATGTTTGCTTACACCTGTTAAGGTAGTGAGGAAATGTACTATATTAACTTTGAAAGAAAGGAAAATTAAATAAGAAATTACATACCAATTAATTTAATGACAATAATATTAGTAGTGACTTTATTTTTTAAAGCCCATTTTAGATACCTTTTTTTGTAACATTATGGGCAAAAAGCCATTTATATACTGACATAATGGGTTTCACTAGCATGGTGATTTTTGGGTCTTCATGTTGTTAACCTATAAGAAACATTTGAAAAAGTTGAATAATCCTTCCTTCTTGGAACTATCTTTCAAGACCATTTTCTCCTCATTTTCCTCCTAAGTTCCCAGCTACTCCTAAATCTCCTTTTGCTATTTCCTTCTCAGTTTTCTGATCTATAAGTGTAGAGTGTCCCAGGGCCCAGATTTTGTAATTCTTTTCTATTTACTTCCTACATAATGGGATTGTTCTATAAATAGCATCCATATGGTAATTTCTCCTGAATTTATTGTTATTTGGCTGAGTTATATGAAATTTCTAGCACTTGACAGTTTTTGATATACAAACATGGAAATTTTACATGATCAATGATTCAACCTAAAAAACTATAATATATATATATTATATACATATATATTTTTTTCCATGCGAACATCTAAGGGACTACTCTTTTCTCTCATAGCAATCTATCAGCAAATCCTGTCAACTCTACCTGCAAAAATATATCCTGAATCCCATCACTCCTCATCAATCTTACTACTTCCACCTTAGCCTCAAACTGTCATGATAGTGCCCTGACTGGTTTCCCTGCCTTCATCCTTGCCCTTTTACGGTCTGTTCTCAGCACAGTTGTCAGAATTATCCTTCTAAAACGTATGCCAGAACTTGTCAATCCTTTGGCCAAACCCTCTAATTTTTCCCATCAAATTCTAAAATCCTTTCCATAGCCTATCAGGCATTGTACGTTCCGACCCCCTCTATCTCCTTAAGTTCATCTCCTACCTCTTTCTTCTGCAGCCACAGTAGCTGATGTTCCTCAAACTTGCCCAAGGTGCTCCCACCTTGGGATTTGCCTTTAGTCTCCTCTGAGTGGGACAGTCTCTTGCCAGTCACTTATGGTTTCCTCCTTTATGCTTTGAGTGGCTCCAATGCCACCTCATCAGAGAAGCCTTTCCTGACACCTCTGCATAAAATAGTATCCCTCACTGTTACTCATTATCCTTTTATCTTTTCTCTTCTTCATAGCACTTATTAGAACCTGATGTGTTATGTATTCATTTCTTTATATATTTATTTTCTGTCTCCCGCAACTAGAAATAAGCTCTACCTACCATAGATTTTGTCTGTTTTATTTGTGGTTTTGTCTCCAGCACAAGATAGCGCTTGGAACAAAGTGCATACTCAGTATTGTTGAATGAAAGAATGCATGCACGAATGAGTGGTTTGGTTATAGAGGTGGAACTTTTGTTAATGTTCAACTTGTCACTGCTTGTTTACTCATAGTCCTCTCTGGAGGTTGAACTTTTAATTATTTTGTATACTACAATCAGATAGCTCTGAATGCATTGTGGATTTTGACAGCAAAATGTTCCAGGCCTATCGTGATATATTCTTCTCTAAACATGGAATTATATATTTTTTAAGAAGTCTTTATTAATGAATTATTTTTAAATAACTAAGTAGTAGTTTAAAGACAAAAATATATATACTTTTGCCAACATTTCTATTACCTCTTTAATTTATTGACACCAATCTCTTACCTATAATGTAGGAAAATCAATGTTGAACATTCATTCTCTTAATAATCAGATAAATACAGATACTTGTCTATAATATAAAAGTCAAATAAATGTATCACATAATTTAATGAAAGTAAAAATAAGAAATGCAAGAGACTTTAAGAACTTTATCCAAAATAAAAAAATAAAATAGCATTAATACTATGTAATATAATAGATAACATATACAATATTATATATATTATATTACAATAATATTATAATATTTTCTAATTCCAGCCATCAGTAGCATTGTTTAGTGTAATCTACACTAGTGTGATGTTTTCCCAGGAAGATGTTTTCCACCCTGTGGAAGCTCCCTAAATCCTTTCTGCTCCCAAATAGAAAATCTCATTGACTAAATTATCTTACCTCTCTATGGTCAACTTTAGATTCATAGTAGGAAAAATATTTTTATTAATGATTTTTATTGACATAAAATTAACATATTTTATTAACATTTTAATTAATGTATTAGCACAGGTCTGTGAATTGTCAGGCTTACACACTTCATGGAAAAATATTTTTTTAAAGGTTTTATTTATTTATTTGAGAGAGAGAGAGTGAGAGAGAGCATGAGAGGGGAGAAGGTCAGAGGGAGAAGCAGACTCCCCGTGGAGCTGGGAGCACGATCTAGGACTCAATCCCAGGATTCCAGGATCATAACCAGAACTGAAGGCAGTTGTTTAACCATCTGAGCCACCCAGGCGCCCCATAATAGGAAAAATATTTGTACAACCATGGTTAAACCTTTGGAAAACAACTATACAGAGGGAAAATTTTTTTTTTTAATTTTACAAAAACAATTTTTGTAGGTCCATATATTCACAATGGCATCTGGGGTTCACAGGAAAAAGAATGCATAAAAACAAGAAAATTAATGTATTTGGGTCATAACACATTTTAGTGATGCTTTTATATTATTTTATATCTACATACCTTTATACTTATATGCAACTTGTATACTTTATAAATTTATATTTGTAAACATTATGTTTAGGTAGTTTACAAATAAGTAACTTCATTTTTGGCCTATCTTCAGATATTTTTATTCCTATATAAAAGAGACACAGAAAATTTAATGTTATAAAATTCTAGAAAAACTTGGGGCATATATCCAAATTATTCCATGGCTTCAAAAATGCCATGTCTTGGGGCACCTGGGTGGCTCAGTGGGTTAAAACCTCTGCCTTCAGCTTAGGTCATGATCCCAGGGTCCTCGGATAGAGCCCCACAAGGGGATCTCTGCTCGGCAGGGAGCCTGCTCCCCCCACCCCACCCTCTCTCTGCCTGCCTCTATGCCTACTTGTGATCTCTCTCTCTGTCAAATAAATAAATAAAATTAAAAAAAAAAAAAAAAAGGCCGTGTCTTCACCTACATTTTGTGTTGTGAATAATTACCACATAGGTAAAGCACAATCAGTTTTTTCTGGGTAATTTGATGGAGAGCTACAAATAAAATTACCAAACGTGGAAATACTTTTGTCAAAATTCAAACAGATAACTAGATTCTGAGACTTTCTACTTGAAGTGAATGGATCCTGAGCCAGTAATTCATTCTTAATGAACTGCTCAAGGGATTCCCAGGATTTTAACTGCTTCAGATTATAGTTTTCTAGGGATCCAATACTACCAGAAGTTGCTACTTTGTGTGACTCATTTGTGCTGCTGTGTAAACAAGAGAAACCTTATTTAAGGCTATTTATGGTCAGGGTCATCAAGGACCACTGGTGTAACCTCTGGGCATTCCGCTCAGTTTCAATCTGCCCTGGGGCAAGGCATTCTGAGACTTCAGTGAAGCTGCTCCCTCCCCCTCTTTTTCTTTTTCTTTCGGTGGGTGTCCATTTTAGCCTGGTAGCTGGGGAGCATGACTTCCTTTTCACCATGTCTTATCTCACTTACTCCTTCATTGCGTTCAGGACTTCCTTCAGGTTGACTAATTTGGCACTGTAGGGAATTCGGCAAAGTGTCAAATTCCCCTGTGTGTGGTCATGTAGCTTCTAGGTCTGGGCCATTTCTGACTTCTGGGTTCCCTAGGCAAAAGATTTGCTAATTAACTTCGATACTTTTACCTCAGTTCACTGTATTTTTCCCCATTGTTAGCACTGTTTATTTCCTATCCTTCTTTCCCAAGCACCTTTCATGTAAAAAATGGAACAAAACAAAAATAAAAACACCAAAAACCTGCCAATAACCTCTCCCCCAAAAGAACTTTGAGCATTTCCCCACCCTTCTAGTAAAGGAAGGTGGAGTGTTGGGAGAGCACTCCAGCAACTCCACGCATCGATATTTTCAGTTCAGAAATTGTGATACCAAGAGTGTGTGTGTGTGTGTGTGTGTGTGTGTGTGTGTATTTCCATGCCTCCAACAAGTTTTGTAGCCTTAGATAATATCAGGGTATGTGCCAGCCTCTTTCTCATCAGTTTTCTTCATACTTGACAGTAATCTTCCCCTAAATATGTGTTACTAAAAGTCTGACCTAAGTAAGATCTGGTAGTATTCGCTTATTAGAAATAGAAGTTCTTATACCTCATTCTAAAACTAGTAAATTCTCTCATTAACTTTTGAGTTTGTGATCAACATTTTCTAGTCATAATATTATTCTTTATAGCTGCAGCTGCACTGTAGGTTTTCTGGAGTGTTCTTGATGTTGATATAGTTCTAATTACTCTAATGCTTCTCTATTTTTAAGCTTTCATAATTACTCTAATGCTTCTCTATTTTTAAACTTTTTCTATAGAAGTTTAGGATTCCTTGAAAATGCTTCAGCACATACCTGAGGGATGAGGGTTACCTTATGGATAGCACCCTCCTCCTTCTTGAGACAACATTTCTACCAGGATAGCTGTTGAGTAGTGCCCTCCCCTATGCCACCAAAACAAACAAACAAACAAACAAAACCCCCAAAACAAATAAACAAATATATATATATATGTTTGTCGCCTTTCCAACCCGTGGTTCCTGTGAACGTGACTTTATCTGGAGATCAGATCTTGCAGACATAATCAAATTAAAATGAGGTCAAACTGGATTCAGGGGGTTCTATAAGTGTCCTTATAAGAAGAGGGGGATTTGGACATAGACAAGGAAGGGACACACACTAGGGAGAAGTGTGAAGATGAGGCAGAGATTGAAGTGATAGGTCTATAAGCCAAGGAATACCAAGCACTAACGGCAACCACCGGCAGAAGCTGCAAGAAAAGCACAGAATAGATTTTAACTCAGAACCTCCAGAAGAAACTAACTTGCTGATACCTGGGCATTGGAATTTTAGCCTCCAGAACTGTGAGAGAATAAATGTCTGTTTTAAGCGACTCAGTTTGTGGTATTTTGTTAAGCAGCCCTAGGAAATGAATACCTTTGATCTGTCTTATATCTGTATAACATGACACTGAAAGGAAGAATCAGTTTACCTGTGAAATGTTTAGAAACCTTGACTATTGCTCACTGGTGGTGGTGGTGTTAGTTGAGGGGAGGCAATGGGGCAAAAATTACTCTCTTTGCCTCTGAATAAAACTGTTTAGTTGGAGAAGCAGGGTGTTATATAGCACTTACAATAATGCGTTTTTTTCATTTGATAAGTCTTAATTACTATTCTCTTCCTTCCCATGGCCCATTCTTTACAAAGAATTGAGTGAATTATAATTGGATAAATTATAATCTCAGTGATACCACAGTGGTATAGTGTGCTCAGAACCATTGACCTTTGCAAACACCATAGCTAATGGACCAAGGTAGTGCCTTGACCCTTATTCCTTTCAAATATATTCCTTTCCAAAGTAGTACACTGCCTGAGAACTTAAGCAGGATTTATTATTCCTAGACTATTCTGGGGCCACTCCTCAATCCCAAGAGGCCCAGCCATATTTTTACCATAAGGTCCATAAAGTTCTCATGGAAATAAAACAAGTAAGTCTACCTTCTACTCCTGCCCCCTAACATATGTCTGGAATTTTCTTCTCACATATTATTAGAAATCACTGAAAAAAAAAAAGCTTGAAATTATATGCAAATTTTGTCTTAAATAAAATGGATAAAGATAAGTTGCTATTTCATTTAGGAGGGAAAAGTAGGCAGCATTATTGTTTAAGTTCATTGAGGACTGTGTATCATTTCTAAATCCAGAAGTCATAGTTACCTGCTGGTACTGGCTAAAAAGCAGTAGTTAAATGGATTTGTAAAACTAATTAGGTCATTTAAAACTATAGTTTTTACTTTTTCCAATTAAGGGTATATTCATTTTCTTAGTGATAGTTCAACACAGCAATTATATATTTTTTTTAAATATTTTATTTGTTTATTTGACAGCAAGAGATTACAAGTAGGCAGAGAGGCAGGCAGAGATAGAGAGGAGGAAGCAGGCTCCCCGCTGAGCAGAGAGCCCGATGCGGGACTCGATCCCAGGACCCTGAGATCATGACTTGAGCCGAAGGCAGCGGCTTAACCCACTGAGCCACCCAGGCACCCCATATATTTTAAATAAATTAGAGAATGCAGACACTTATTCAAAAGAAATACTCATAACATTGTTTTATATTTTTAAAATTTATAGCTGTGTTCAGTGGATTGCAATGGGATTATTGAGTTTATTTCCTTTTTGGTTTTAATTCGGAAACCCTACTGGAATTGTGGATAACTATACAAGATGGAGAAATGGATATTTTTAAAAATTATATTGGATGTTAGTGATTTTTTCTTTAATAAATTTTCAGGGATGATTTGGTGTTAGTTGATTTTTTTTTTAAGAATGATAGAAATGAAACCAAATATTTACTTAAAGTCATTTTGAATGTTGCAAAAGAATGTGCTTATTGAGAAAGTTGAATTTTCTCTAAGAAAAACCCTCCAATTTCTATGTTTTGACTGCATATCAGTTTGAGATTTGGTCTTGTGAAACTCCAAGTAAACAAAAGAAGTATTCAGGAAAACATTCTTTTATTTGTGGTGGTGAGCAGAGACAAGACAGAAGGGAAAGGCCCTGGGATGGATGAACTATTTCCTGAGATGTTCTAGAACGGACCACTTAGAATTCTTTTTGGATTTTTTAGTTAAAAATGAGAATGTACATGGGTCACTCCATTAGCTCATCTTATACCTCTGTAATTGAGAACCAGAAACCATCAACAACATAGACTGAGCCCTGAAACTGAAGTGATTAGTGGCCACACTGGGGTGATTGGTGGCCACACTGGATAGGTCTCTAACTAATTTTACACACACACACACACACACATACACACGCATCTTTTTATAGCTAATAGATGACAGATGACATCTCATGTCTTGCCTCCCTCATCCTTAAACCAACAATGATTGTCCTAAAAGCACAACACCTCATGAATTGTCTCCTCTTAAACTCTCCCACTTCTTTTCTGCTTGGCCCTACTCTTGCCAGAGTTTACTGTTGACTGCCTTGTTCTACCCCCACTCCCCGTACTCGCGATTATCCCTTGCCCATCCCACTCCTCGGTCACAATTCTATTATAAAAAGCTTTCGTACACATTGACCTTTCTCTTTTCTTCTTTCATTTCATTGACTTAACCTAAATCTAGAATCATTAGATTCTGAAACAATAAGGGATCTTAAGGGTCAACTTACCATACTCACTTCTCTTATAGGTAAAAATAATAAAGCATACATATGATATATTCAAGGTTATATAACTATATAGGAGAATTACTAGAAGCACTTCTATTACATATGGTTCTCACATTTGTTAGTATCGTTATTATTTATAATAATACTTTATCTCTTTGATTATTTCTATTAAGACATTATATAGTAACTGTAGAAATAAATATGATAAAAATGATAGTGATGTGGCAGCATTGATTCAATTATTGTTCACATTTATTGAGCATATACTACAGGTCAATAATTGTTCTAAAACCTGAGAATTAAGCTGTAAATATGGTTGAAAAAAAATCCCAACCTTCTTAGATTTTGCATTCTTGTGTTAGAGGATAGATTCTAAATTTATACAGAAGGGAAACGTGTAGTGGTTTGTGATGATGCCGAAGATTCAAGCAGGGAAGAGGGAAAGGAAATGTATGGGTTTTATATTCTAGTGTATATATAAGGGGTGGAGGTGGGGGAGTGAAACCAAGGCTTTGCATGTAAGGATACTGAATATATTGGAACTGAACCAAAGAAGCATTTGCTTTTCTTGATTTAATTTTTGTTAATAAAGAAGGATTACCAAATATAATACTTTCAAAGTTTTTTTTTCCTTCCTCCTGAGATGAATAATATAAAATTGTGGGAGAGAGTAATATAAGGAAAATATGGTTCTGCCTTAGATGCTACCCTCATTACCTTCATTTTTCTCTGAGAATCTCATTTCTCTAAAAGGCATGATTCACCCATTGACATGGCAATCCTAGTTAATTTAACTCTAGAGTTTGCATCTCTTCACTTTTAAGAATGGAGTTTCTTACTTGAAGGCAAAAGGTTTAATCAAGTCTTCATGAAAGAAAAGAAAGAAAAAAGAAAAAAGAAAAAAACCAAGATGCAGAAGGAACCTAGAGCTACCAGGGCCTCAGGTCAAGTGTCATGTTTTGGACATTTACAGAATGTCACCCATGTCAATTCCCTCTCCATTTACCTATGGGTGACTTGAAACACAGAGAAATAGCTGTTGACCAGTTATCTCTGGTTTTTCTAACCCAGTGAGTGGTATACTGCTTCAAAACTGGAGGGGGGTGGAATCTTTCAGTTAGGTGGGAGTGATTAAATAAAGGGAATAGTATATTTCAATTATTTTTCATAACTTGTGCTTGTATATACATACCACAGTGCGGGAGTAGTGTGTATATTAAATTTCCTCCTGGAAATTTCCTCCAGGTTCTTCCTGCTTCTCCTACAATTTCTCTTTTCTTTCCCACTTCCTTTCCTCTCCCTCCTCCTAATGAATGTTGGTGTTGCTTGGGGTTCCATCCTTGTTTTGCTGCTCTCTTCCCTCCAGCTCCTTTCCCTGATAATCTTGCTCATTCACAGTGTTTCAGTTGTCACCTAAATGGTGATGACATCCCAATCTCTTTACACCTCACCTCTCTGATCACTAGACTAATAGTATTCCACTTATATATTATGTGGCCAACTCAAATACAGGGAAATAAACTACCTTTGTTCTACAAATTTGCACATCCTTTTCAGTCTCCATTTCAATGTATGTCCCATCTCCCAAGCCCGATACTCAAGTCATTTTTGATTAATTTCTTTTTATCATCAATCAACCCTAATATTGACAGTTTTATTTCCCAATAATATGTTAATTTTCTTTGTCTCCATCCTATAGCTCTTCCAGAGCCTTATCTCTCTTCCTCCCCCAACTCCATCCATCCTCCACGTTTCTGCTGGAGAAACCTTTGAAAATGAAGATCTGACACTGTAATATCCTACTTTGGTCATTTCCCATAATTGACTTCCCTTAGGATCAGACATTTCCATGCCCACAGTGATCTCCATATTGCTATATAAAGAAATGTGGAAAGGGGCGCCTGGGTGGCTCAGTAAATTAAGCATCAAACTCTTGATTTCAGCTCAGGTCATGATTTCAGTGTCCTGGGATGGAGTCCTGCCTCAGTCTCTGTGATCAGCATGGAGTCAGCTTGAGGATTCTCTCTCTCCTTCTCCTTCTGCACCTGCCCCCTCCACTTGTGCTCTCACTCTCTAAAATAAATAAATCATAAAAAAAAAGAAATATAGAAAGAGATTCAACAAGTGTATCAAAATGGTAGAACCACAGAATCATAGATTTGAAAGATTCTTCAAGAGTCACCAGTGGAATATCTTTCTCTTTTCTGAAGGTATCTAAACAAAAGTCATGAGTCAAATGAGTGGGACTGAAAAATGGAGAGAATTTAAGTCTCAGATATAATCTGGTCCAGGTGAACTGAGATCTCAGCCTCTTTCCAAGTTAACTCTGGATTGTTTGATTTGGAGAAGTCTTCATCATTTTCTAGGCCCAAGTCAATAACATTTCCCTCATATTGTCTATCTTCATCTCCAGCTAGAAGTGTTTGTTTGTTTGTTTTAAGATTTTTTTTTATTCGACAGAGAGAGAAAGTGCAAGTGGTCAGAGGGAGAGGGAGAAGCAAGCTCCCCACTGAGCAGAGAGCCTGATGTGGGACTTGAGCCTAGGACCCTGGGATCATGACCTGAGCCAAAGGGAGACACTTTATTGACTGAGCCATCTGGGCACCCCAAGAAGTGATTTTTTTTTTTTTTTACTTTGTTTCTTCCCTGAGGACAGAACATTTCTTTTTACTTTTGATGCAAGGAATGCACGTAGTAGAGCTAAATGAATATGTGAGTACAAAACAGCATAGTTTTTAAGGTTCTAGTTTGTATTATTGTTAGTATAAGGTCAAGAACTTAAACTTTACCTTCAAGGAGACTTTAGTTCAAATCCTGGCTTTAGTACTTACTAGTTGTGTGCTACTAGAAAAGGTGATTGATTAATGACAGTGAAGCTTGGTTTCCTCATCTGTAATTGGAAATACTAATTTTGCTCTTAGGATTTTAGTAAGGATTAAAGAAAAAAAGTAAACCTCTTTTCTGGTGGCTTTGGGGAGGAGTTCACATCGAAGCTCATTCATTTTGTTGACAGGATTAATTCCCTGTAGTTGTAGGATGGATGTCCTTATATCCTTTTTACCTGTCAGCAAATGACTTCTCAGCAACTGAGACACTACACACATTCCTTCTCACATGGCTCCCTGTATTTTCAGGTCAACATTTGTGTGTCAAAATTTCCTTTTGCTTTGTCTTTGAATCCTTGTATCTGATGGAGAAAGCTCTTTCCTTGTATGTGTTCATGAGATTAGATCAAACCCACTTAAATTATATCCCTAGCATACTATAAAACATACCATAATCATGGGGGCTATATCTTATCATATTCATAGATTCTTAAAATTATACTATGGCATTTCAAGGGACAGTTTTAGAAATTAATGTCTGCCATAAATGTGCAAGTACCATAAAATTAATATAACAAATAAAGAAACAAATATAACAAATAAAAATAAATTCTATCTTTTTTGGCATATTTTTTGCTTTCCTACTTAGCTTGTGTACTGTAAGTTCCTCTTCAGCTTATATTTGTGTTGAACAAATGCATATTTTTGAATAAAGTAGAGAAAATCAGATATGAGATTTTTTCATCACTTTTTAAATAAATTCTGGTTTTATTTATCGAGCATTTATTATATGCCAGTCTTTTGCTCTAATTCATCTAATCTTTACAAGCAATGCTATGGCTGGTGCTGTTATTAGCACTATTTTATAGATGAAGTTGAGAGGCAGAGAGAGATTAAGTAAAATTCTCAATGTTTTACAAATAGTAAATAGTAAATCCTGCTAGTCTGTGTACACATATTAGGCCCCTGACTTTTGTGTTTTTTATACTCAGAAAATTGGTCCTATTTATCAGTCACCTCCCCAGTGAAAATGGCATCCAGCTGTATGGAAATCCAGCCAGTCTGGTACAAAGAACTGTGGATCTTTGGTGGGCGAGTTCACTTACATTTCACTGATAAGTCTGCAAATAAGCAGATGACTCCTAGGAGGAAATGGAGAAGTAGCTTCCCAGTGATTTAAAATTAGTTATTAATTATGTTCAGATCCTGAGGAGACTTAATGGAATTAGAAGGACTCATTAACATCATATTACTTACATATTACTTATTGAAACAGAATGAATAACCTCTATTTGTAAGACTTAACAGTGTGGATAGAAGTAAAGCCCAAAGAGCAACAAAGATAGATTCACTTGAGTGCACATTTTTACCTGTTCCTTGCTAACATGATTAAGTAAGTGCTTCCAAACAGTTGACAGTTTGTTCATAACCAAATCCCACTAATCATAGGGGTCTAGAAAACTCATTTAGATACCAGGGAAGAAAAGGAGAGAGAGAGAGTTGCATGATCTAATGAGGTTTTCCAATCTCCAGTATCTGTGAAACATATTATTTAGTAATACTTCAGAGATGCATATGTAATTTAAAGTAAGTTAATATTATAACCAGAAGCATCTATTTTGGGACATAAATCCAACTGCAGTTGGTATGCCATGTTTGTCCATGTGTGTCTGCCTGTTACCAAGATAATATCTGCCCTGGGCTTTGCATTAAGCAGAATATGCTTTGTCTAAGTCTTTGGAGGTTTGCATTATTATTGAGTGACTGAGGGACCTCTAGTGGATTGCAGCACTTTTCAGATGCTCCAACTCACATTGTTATTGATCATGCAGTCATTCATTCACAGTAGATGCTCAATAGCTACTTGTTTAATAAATGAAAAAAATAATCCCTGAGGAAAAGAGTCATTTAACCTCATTCTAAGGAAATTGGGAGATTAGAGCTGCAATGCTGGCTGAAGATCTGGGCATTCTTTCAAGAGTATTTATTTAAGATTTATTTATTTTAGAGAGAGAGAGAGTACGGCATGTGCATGTGAGAGTAATGGTGGGGGGAGGGGCAGAGGGGAAAGGAAGAGATTCCTCAAGCAGACTCCCCGCTGATCACAGAGCCCAACCTGGTGTTCCATCTTAGGACCTATGAGATCATGACTTGAGCTGAAATCAAAAGTCAGCTGCTTAACTGATTGAGACATCCAGGCACCTTAAGACTATTTTTGAAAGTGATTTGATCAAACTCAGCACAGAATCTAGCTAAGGGAATGGAATGTGTCCTGTATGAGGCAAAAGCAACCTATTTTTGGGTTTTGGCCACATACCTGGGGCAAAGATCTGGGCCTACATGATATAGCCTCAGGAATCACCTGTCTGGCAACATGGTATAGGAGTGGGGGGTTATAGGTCAGACAAAATCACCGACTAGGTTCCCAAGTCTTTATAAAAACTATGTAGTGTTAAATAATGATAGGGAAATTAGGATAGCGTGGAGATTTCCCTAACCCAAGAGAATAGCATGGACTTTATTGTCCATGATATAGCTGGCTGTTAAAGTGTTCAGTTTTGTAGGTTTTTCTTAACAGGTTGGCAAAGGGCAGGCCATGGAACTTTGCACTGGCTCATAAGAATAAAGAATAGAAGGTCTTTTAGGACAAGGCAATGTTATGCCTCTGGTACCTTAAGAATATTGCCTAGGGACTATGAGCTTTTCAGGAACCCATAAAAATATTTGAGGACTGATAAGATTGTTGGCTTCAAATATGAAAAGACAACAGAAAAATTGAAATTAATATTTACTTAAATGTATATAAGGTATAATGTGTTATTTTATTGTTTGTTAAAGCTATTATTAGTACTGATTTTACTTGAAAACAATTTTTAGATTGGATTTTTTAACCTTACTGAAATTCTCAAAAAAGTGATGACTAGAGAAAATTTATTGCTAATTTCAAAGTAAATTAGTACGTGTACTGCATAATTTCTAAAACAAAACTATGAACATCTTTCAATATTTTACAGCAAAATATCATGTTAATTGTATTTAACTAATTTAGACATTTTAATATGTTTGATAAATGGCAAAATTGCCTAAAGCTCAATCAGATCTTGAATTAGAATGTAATGGTCAGCAACAGGAAGTTGTCCGTACATCAGAGAAATTCAAGAGAAACCCTCTAAGGAGTCTAACTCTATTGACAGAGTCTGAGAATGGAAATTAGTCAACATGAACTGCCAGGGAAGGCTGTCAACGAGTAGCCAGCTTTCCTCCTAAACCATGACAGAACTGGCAATACAAGTCATGGCCCCAGCCCTAGAGAACCAAAACGAGGGTTCAGGGTCAGGGCTTTTTCTGAGTTGCTGGATTACTACAAGTTAGCACAAGATAAAAGATGGCCCTGGCAATAAGTTTGACTTGTTTATGAGTCCCTTGAGTTTTACTCTAGTTTTTCCCTTAACCAAGAACAGATCCCAAAGCTAGAGAAGGATGTGCACATGGCTATCACAACAGTCAACACATATTATTATGCACCTGTTTTGAGCCAGGGACTGTCCAGGTACTGGGAATGCAGGAGAGAACAATTCAGATGCTCACTTCTAGGCCACACTGCTTACTGTCTAATGGAAAAGATAAGGCATTAAAACAATAACAAGTGGGACAAGTGCTACTGAAAAGAAGTATCGGGTGCTAAGAAAGTAGCACAAAGACTGTGAAAGCAAGAGACTGAGACAGGATATTAAAGAAAAATCAAAGTAGAGCAAGCATGACCAGAACAAGGGACCTCATTGATAGGAGAATTTTCATCTCACAGAGGACATCACAGCAGCAGTTGCTGGAGAGCTGGACAAGAGTTTGCCATGGGGGCACAGCTATGGATTTTGCAGGACTGCTACATCAATCAGAGCTGAAGAGCTTACGGTTAACTCGACATAGACAAGATCTTTCCCAGGGCAATCTGTAACATCGTGAAGTGCTCTCTTGGAATATGTTTGAGGGGGCCCTGGATTATTATGCTCTCTTTCACGAATGAGTTATTTAACATTTATCTCTTTTACTAACACTTCTCTCAGACACTGTGGCTACCATACTTGCAAATAATCGGCTTGTGTCAGGCTATTGGACAGTCCAGTCAAAAAATCTGTCCTTTTTAATCTTTAACTTGTAACTTGGGCTCTTGGAGACTCAGGCATCCCTAACACAAGTGTAATTCTTTAGAATTATAAATAAGTTGTGTTCAACACCAATTAACATCATCATCAAAAATATTGTGCATGGCATACATCTCATGCTAACAGCAAGCACTGATTGTACAAAGTACTCTCAACTGGAATCCACCCAGCCCCAAGTGACTTCATGCAGAGAAAATAAATAGCAGTGAGCAGGCAGCATGATCTGGCTAAAGTGGACTTTTTTTGTTTTGTTTTGTTTTCTTTTTCTACCTCCAGCAGCCCTTAGCACAGTGCCTTACTCATGAAATATTTGTTAAAATGGAAAGTGTACAGAAGGTGGTATATTTTTCCAACACTGCATCTGATTTTGAAAGTCAATCAGTTCAAGTTAAATCACCTAGCATTTTTATTTTAGAGATAGTACCCTTGTCTCTTTGCCTTCCTCCGGGGTGGGGAGATGAAATGTAATAATGCAGTCATTTGTACTGAGCATGTTCCAGCTGAAAAGCCTGTGTGTAAGTGCTTTGAGTCTAAAAGAAAGGTATTCATTGTGAGTCTCGAGTATTTGAAGATGACCTCACTGATAGGGTTGTATCCCTAAGCGAGTGAAATGGCTGTGGTCTCAGAGGCGTGTGGGAAGGCTTTTTCTTTGGTTTGTGGTAAGAGCCCGTTTGCAGGCCCTGGTATTTGTAACACCCCCTTTCTTCAGGCTGCTTGTCAAGATGAGTGCATATGTGTTTGTTAGGTGCACACTAGGTTCCTCTGTTGGCAGGTGTTCTATTCCAGAATTCCATAGTTATCGAGAAATGGACTATGTCAACACAAGATTTTATTGTATTTGGAGGCATTTTGGGGCCTCTGAGAGCTGCTCTCATTTTGCAGAGCAAACTGCTGCTGAAGGTTTGGCAAAGCTTAAAATTTAAATGGATTCTATGCTGCTATATGCGGCGTCTCCCTTGGTATTTGAATCAATTCAGCACATATCCCCACCGTTAGATCATTTTTTTTTTTTGATTAAATTTTTGTTGGTCACCTTTAAAGCTGCATCAATCACTTGGTAATGGAAAAAAAAGTCAATGTAATGATCTGCTTTGAAAATAAACAGTATAACTTGACTTTGGCGTTGAGAGCCTATTATCATGTGGTAACTTCATTCTATTCCAATGACATTATCTGCTAAGGATATTATGATGGTGGAAAATATTTCAATTTTGTTATCGGAACAATGAAGCTGTGATATTTAATTATAGAGAAATATGTTTAATTTGGGGAATCTGGTATGTTGACTGTCACAGTGTACTCATCAGAAGCCTGGGCAGTGGTAATCCAGTTTGAACAGAATATTATTTAGGAATCTACCCATGTTATTGATTCAACACTTTTTCTCACTTTCGTAAGTCTTTTCCTTTGAAATTTGAGTTCTTCCATTAACTTTGCTGGTTAAAAAGTTAACTAATGACTCAATTAATACACTGTGGTAGTAGGAAGTAGAGAGGGGATAGGAAGGAAAAATAGCACCTGTGGCTAGTTTTTATTTTGGAAAGGTGAGACCTATGTGAGTGACACAGTGGAAGTATTTCCCAGTTGAAATGTTAACAAATTAGGGGAACTGTATTCTCCCTCTTTCTCTCTCTCCCCTCCCTGCACATATATTCCATATGTTGAGGAAATTAAAAATAAAAGTTATGTGATTACATTGATTAGACTGTTATGTGAATAAATAAAGGCTTTCCTTAAAATGGTAGAGAAGATGGCATTGGGATAAGATTTGAAAGGCAATGCAGGGTACTTCCTTTTCTACAGTTAACTTTCCTGCTAACAATTCATTGTGCCGTCCTACCTTTTTAAATGCTCTTCAGCTACAGCCTTTGACTAGTCAAGAAATAAGTGAATCCCTTTTGCTGAGGATCTACTCTGTGACTGATCTACAAGCGATGTAGAAATGGATAAGGTACACATTGTCCTCAGGCAGCTCTCCATCTTATAAGAGGCAGATGCAACCAATAACTGTTCTTGGTGTTCACATGTGATCAGGAATGAGAGAGGACACTAGCAGTGGGGAAGAGGTTTAGAAAAGCACACCACCTTTACTCCTGTCTCAGCAATACATTAGCAAGGGGCTGTTAATCAGAAAACAAGAGAATCATAATTTCTGACTGTGAAGTTGCTGAACATCTGAGAGTCACAATGGTTTCTCTGAAGTCATAGAACAAGTTGGTAGCAGAGGTGGGACCAGAACCCAGTCTTCTGACCAATGTTCTTCCTGCTATATGACATTTCTTTCAAAGTTCCATTTCCAGCTTGAGGTCAAGGGGATTGGAATTCTGCAGGGGGAGACTTGGTCTACTTCACAATTTTCTTTGGTCACAAGTCCTGATATGAAGTCTTTATGTTACCTTGTCATTTACCTGGAGGAGCACATTTACCTGGAGGAGCATTTCCTGGTTAATGGCAGGATATTGCTGCAGCTGGGTCAGAGGCGCTCAGGGGCCTGATTTTGGCTTCTGAAATGTTTTTAGTCACTACTTAAAGTATCCCCAGATTCATAAAGTGCCACAGAGACCACAAAGCAAAACCTTTGTATGTATGGAAGGTTGGGAAGAGTGGAGGGGGTTGTATTGAGGTCTACCACTAAATTCACATGGGGGTTGTGTTCTCAAACAGAATATAAGGAGACAAAAATGTCATTTGTTTCTGGCAGGGGGCCACAATCAGCCTCAAGGCTGGTGACATTAAACTGAAAAAAAAAAAAAAAATTTGCCTAGGCTGCATATTTGCTGGCACTGAGAGATTTGGGCAATGATGGAAATAAGACCTTTTTGGTTTGTGATACTCCAGCTTGGTGCCCTTTGTAGGTCCTTTAATATATGCAGCAAGCTGAAAGCTCTTCTTTCATAGACCTTTTAGGTAGAACATATATCTGAAAGAAGCCATTCAAGAACTGGTTTTAAATAACCCAAATATTTGATTGTAGGCTGGTAAGTAAATATTGGTGTTACTACATTTTAAAGGGAAGCTTTATTTTGTTCATTCTTTATAACTTTATTTTTTAAAATATGTAAATTTACAGAATTGTCTCTGCCAATTAAAGAGCCTCAATCCCAAATCCAAACAACTAAAGCTGATCACAAAGGCACACACATTGCTGGTAATTATGTATAGGAAATAAAAGGAGGAATAAATACAGGCCGGTTACCACAAGCTCATCTCATATCAACACTGGCTTTGTGACATAGAAAACAGTGTATAGATTAAAACTGCCTTGGAAAAAATACAAATTCTTTAAATATAGAATATGTTGATATTGATCTAGCCAGCAATATTTTTATATTAAAGCATGACTGTGTTATATTTGCATTTATAATTTTTAAGGTTTTATTTATTTGACAGAGAGAGAGAGAGATCATAAGCAGGCAGAGAGGCAGGCAGAGAGAGACGGGGGAAGCCGTCTCCCTGCCGAGCAGAGAGCCTGATGAGGGACTCGATCCCAGGACCCTGAGAGCATGACCTTCTTCTGAAGGCAGAACCTTAACCCACTGAGCTACCCAGGTGCCCCTGTTTACATTCATTTAAGAGGTAATGTGTTGAAAAGAAAGTAAGGCATGTGACTCAGACTCATGAAGGTTAAGATCCTTATCCAGGACCTGGAAAGGTTACTACTACTTTTTGAATCTGAGTTTCCTTATTGGCAAAAGGAGGAATGTGTTCATGTAAATGTCTTGGCATAGTATGTGCTAACTTATAGGCATTTCATAAAATGTTAGTCCAGTTTTTCTTCTTAGTTTCTGTGAAAATAAACCAGTTAGCACATGATTTTTGAAACTCTCATTAACTTTTATTTTTCTATTTTTTTTAATTTTTTATTTTTTATAAACATATATTTTTATCCCCAGGGGTACAGGTCTGTGAATCGCCAGGTTTACATACTTCACAGCACTCACCAAAGCACATACCCTCCCCAATGTCCATAACCCCACCCCCTTTCTGTCAACCCCCCTCCCCCCAGCAACCCTCAGTTTGTTTTGTAAGATTAAGAGTCACTTATGGTTTATCTCCCTCCCAATCCCATCTTATTTCATTTATTCTTCTCCTACCCACTTAAGCCCCCATGTTGCATCACCACTTCCTCATATCAGGGAGATCATATGATAGTTGTCTTTCTCTGCTTGACTTATTTCGCTAAGCATGATACGCTCTAGTTCCATCCATGTTGTCGCAAATGGCAAGATTTCATTTCTTTTGATGGCTGCATAGTATTCCATTGTGTATATATACCACATCTTCTTGATCCATTCATCTGTTGATGGACATCTAGGTTCTTTCCATAGTTTGGCTATTGTGGACATTGCTGCTAACTTTTATTTTTTTAATACCTAGTAGCTTTCTTACAGTTGGGTCTCTTGGTGGGTATATCTCAACGTTATTATAAAATTCGGACATAAAGAAAAAACTGTCAGAGGACTAGCTTGGAAGGGAGGACTCAGGAGATACTGAACATCTCATCTGAAATGAAAAGGAAAATCAATCAAGGGCAAAGTTGTGGAGAGAGAGGAAGAAACTGAGACACACCTCTTTTACCTTTGTGGTATCAGTCAGCATTCCAAAGGCAGGGCCATCCCATCTTTTACTCTCAAAACGGAGATGCTTTTAAAAGTGAAAAAGGATAGGGAAAAAATGCCGGTTATATGGGATGCTAAGAGAACAGACATATATCTGGACTATGCAGAGCAAACCAGGACATATGGTTACTTTGACTGTAAGAGTCCTAGGGCCTTCAGGTAGCATAGTGTCACACAAACCATGACCAGAATCCCCACTAGGTTCCTAATGGTTAGACACATGGCATGATCAGTTATGCAACCTCCCTGAGCCTCAACTTACTTATTCATGGAAGAAAGTTAATGAAAGCTGTGCCTCAGGGCTATACTAAAGATCAGAGAAATACATCTAAAGTACTTGGTAGAAGTAGATGTGCAGTAAATGGGGATTGTTATATTAAGTGCATAATGCACACAGAAAGCCTTCATGGAATGGGTCTGAGAATAAAAGTAAATCTTATCTCTGACTACAACATTACAAAACTTGAAACATGGGGCAGTAGGAGAGAGAAAGGAAATGTGTTGCCATCTCATGCTATTTGTTGCTAATTTTGAACTTCATTAACCAACTTTATTCAGTGTATTTTGCCAGATATATTACCACTACATTGTTTTTAATCACTAATAAGTGAGTCTAAAAGATCAAAATCAAGAGGGAGGAGATGTGTTTGGGGAAAGAACTATTGCCTCTAGATAAGGTGTGGGTGCTGGCAGTGAATTTGCACAGGTTAAGAGAGTTGCAGAAGTTTGGGATTAATTTCTTCCCCTTTCCTAAAAGGGGTAACATATAAATGGCTTTGTAGGTTCTGGAGCCCCCTGCCAGGGAGGAGGGCAGCAATCCCCTGGTTTGCATGGCTCTCTTACCATTAGGAAGGAAGCTTTCCATTTGTATGTAAAAAAGCACACACATCAGACATATTTACTTTGATTCATTCTTGAAACCACCCAGTCAGCACTTTAAAAAATACTACCAACATTTGTTGAAATTGCTGATCCTCAAATAATTATCCAAGTACCTTCTCAGTATAAATGCCATGTCTTCAGACATCATCCTGAAATACATTAATTATAAAATAATGGGGCTTCTGAATATTCTGTCATGTGTGATTGTTCAGTTAACAGAATTTATGTTCAACTTTGTTGGATCTGTATCAGCAAAGCAGAAGAGGGGATTCAAAGCTGGAATATTTTAATTGCTTTAATAGATACAGATTACGCTATGAATGGTTTCTAAAATGACATTTTAACACATTTGTAAAGAGAAAGAAGCACGTAGTCTGGATAAGGTTCTCAAAACTTCGACACACTCACTGACATTTTCCTTTAAAGTCAAATCACTCCTAAAGACTGATTTTGCGAGGGTGGATGTTTTCTACCTGGCTTTTTTTTTTAAAATTTTTTATTTAAACATATATTTTTATCCCCAGGGGTACAGGTCTGTGAATCGCCAGGTTTACACACTTCACAGCACTCACCAAAGCACATACCCTCCCTCTACCTGGCTTTTAAGAAATAACCTTATTCTTTATTTCATTTCATTATTTTTATTTTAATAAACAATACACATTTTCTAGGACTGTTGAGTGTTTTCATTTTAAGAACTAATCAACATAAATATTTATGTCTTTATTGAGTCTTTATTTTTCTAGCAAAGAAATTATATATTTTTAAAATCACATGAATCACCAAATAATAGGCTTACTGTGCATTTTTTCTCCTTATTTGTCCTTTATGTGACCATTATATATCTAAAATGAGGCCCAGTTTTGCAGTCTTTATATGGGTAATGTTAACTTTGAAATCCAGAACTGAGCAAGTGAAATTGAGGTGTTTATTTCCCAACAGAAATAATGTTCAGTTTGACGAATTTAAATAAACAGTAGTAAGTGCCCCATTCCTTTGGTAGGAAGGGAAATCATTGCAATCCCATGTAAACGTTATCTTATAATTGATGGGGTTTGGTTTGGCAATTAAGTTTGCCAAGAATAACAAAACCTGGCTTCCCTGAGTTGTCATCGTTGTCTTCTTCTTCTTCTCCTTCTCCTTCTCCTTCTTCTTCTTCTTTTCTTCTTTGGCAGTTCTTATTCTGGCAAATTTTTTGGAAGTTCTTTTGTAATTCTTGGAGAACACCTTCAGTAATGTGCCTATGTGATTAAGAAGCACATCTTGGCTGGACAATTTAATGCATGTCTGGTAGGACAATCTAGTCTGGCTAGAAGTAGTTGGCAAACTATTGTCTATTACCAGAAAGTAAAGGGAGTGAATAAGGAATTTCCCAACTACTTCCATCATCTCTTTATTTTAATTTTTGAATTAACAGAGTAAAATTGAGCTTTTTGGAGTGCAATTCTGTGAATTTTGATATATGTATAGTTTTGTATAACCATCACTACAATCAGGATATAGAACAGCTCCATTTAACCTCCCCGCCCCTGCAAACTCTCTTGAACTATATCCCTCCTCAGTCACTTTGACCCCATCCATAACTCCTGGCAGTCACTAATCTATTCTCCATTATTATAGTTTTTATCTTTTTAAGAATGTCCTATAAATTGAATCATAATATACAACCCTTTCAGCTTGTCTCCATTTATTGTAATGCCTCAGAATCATCCAGATTGTATGCATCAATAGTTCATTTATTTTTATTGCTGAGTGGTATTCCATTGCGTGGATATGCCACAGGGTGTTTATCCATTGAAGAACAATTTTATTTCCTTCTAGTTTTTGGCAATTATTAATAGAACTGCTATAAACATTAATATATAGGCTCTGTATGATATGAATTTTATTTCTCCAGGATAAAAAGTGAGTCCAATTGCTGGGCAATGTATTAAGTGTGTGTTTAACTTTATAAAACACTAACAAACTATTTTTCAGAGTGACCTTACATTGCTATCAGCAATATGTGAGAAATCCATTTGTTCTATATCCTCATCAGTACTTTGTATTATTGATATTTCTAATTTTAGTCATTTTAATAGGTATGTTGTGGCATCTCATTTTGGCTTTGATTTGCATTTACTTAATGCTTAATGATGTTGAGCATCTGTTTATATGCTTATTTGTCTTCCTTATAGTCTCTTTGATGAAGATTTTGTTCAAATCTTTTGCCCACTTTAAATTGAGCTACTTGTTTTTCAAGACTTAGAGTTCTTTATATACTCTGGATATGAGTCATTAGTTGTGTGATTTATAAATCACACTCTGGATATGAGTCATTTGTTGTGTGATTTTTAAATCACACAAATATGTGATTTATAAATATTTAAAATATTTTCTCTAGTCTACAAATTCTTTTCTCACTTTCTTAAGAGTGGCTTTTGCAGAGCAAAGTTTTTAATATTGATAAAGTCCAATTTATTAAATTTTGTTTTTTGGATTGTGCTTTTGGCATCATGTCTAGAAATTCTTCGTTTAACTCAAGACAAAAGATTTCACATCTGTTTTCTTCTAGGTCATTTACAATTTTATGTTTTTTATTTAAATGCATGATTAATTTAGATATTAATTTTTGTATAATGAATAAAGTTTAGGGCAAGGTTCATTCTTATTTTTGCATACGGATGTCCAGATTTTCTAATACAATTCATTGAAATGACTGTCTTTGCATCTTTGCAAAAGTCAATTGGTTGTATTTGTGAAGGTCTATCTCTGGACTCTATGCTGTACTTTGATCTATGTGTCTATCCCTTCACCAGTACTGCACTGTCTTGATTACTGTAACTTTATAGAAATCTTAAGAATGGGTGGTGAGATAACTAATTTTATTACTATTTCTCAGAATTATTCTAGCTATTGCAGTTCTTTTGTTTTTGATATACGTTTTACAATAAATCTATCTATATCTACAAAACAAACAAGCAAAAAACAAAAACAAAAAACTTTGCTGGGATTTGATTGGAACTGAATTAAATCTGTAGACCAATTTGGGAAGAATTTACATCTTTACTATTGTTTAATTCTCCAATTCATGACCATGAAACATCTCTCTACTTTTTAGGTCTTTTATTTTTTTATTTCTTTCATCAATGTTTGTAGTTTTGGGGAAAACAGGTTTTGTATATTTTGTAGATTTATACCTAAGTACTTCATTTTTTGGAGCTATTATAAGTGGTCTTATGTTTTAATTTTTGTTTCCAGTCATTCATTACTTATGTATGGAAATAACATTGATTTCTGAGTGTTGACTTTTTATGTTGTAATCTGCTAAATTCACAAGTTCAAGGAGTTACTCATTTTTATATTTCTTGAGGTTTTCCAGATAGAGAAATATGTTTTCAATAAGTAGGGATGGTTTCATTTACTTTCCAATCTGTATGCCTTTTATGTAATCTTACCTTACTGCACTAGCTAGGACTTCCAGTGTGATATTGAATAGAAATGGTAAGAGACAGCTAGTGTATTCTGGATTTTTCAATTTTTTTGAGGGAGGCATGGATGGCTAAGTATTTCCCCCTTAGGACCGCCTTTGCTGTATCCCATAGGTTTTGGACCCAAATGCCTTCATTCTCATTGGTTTCCATCAATTGTTTAAGTTCTTTGATCTTCTGGTTGATCCAAGCATTCTTAAGCAAAGTGGTCTTTAGCTTCCAGGTGTTTGAGTTCCTTCCGAACTTTTCTTGTGATTGAGCTCCAGTTTCAAAGAATTTTGATCTGAGAATATGCAGGGAATAATCTCAGTCTTTTGGTATCAGTTGAGTCCTGATTCGTGACCCAGTATATGGTCTATTCTTGAGAAGGTTACATGTGCACTTGAGAAGAATGAGTATTCTGTTGTTTTAGGGTGGAATGTTCTGTATATATCTATGAGGTCCATCTGATCCAATGTGTCATTCAGTGCTCTTGTTTCTTTATTGATTTTCTGCTTTGATGATCTATTTCTGAGAGAGGCGTGTTAAGATCTCCTACTATTAATCTATTCATATCAATATGACTCTTTATCTTGATTAATAGTTTTCTTATGTTATTGGCTGCTCCCATATTGGGGGCGTAGATATTTATAATTGTTAGATCATCTTGATGGATAGTCCCTTTAAGAATTATGTAGTATCCTTCTGTATCTCTGACTGCAGTCTTTAGTTTAAATTAGAGAGGGCACGGATTGCATGGGGCACTGGGTGTGGTGCAAAAACAATGAATACTGTTAGGCTGAAAATAAAAAAAAGACATTTGAAAAAAAAATCTAATTTATCTGATATGAGAATCGCTACCCAGGCCTTTTTTTTAGGCCCATTGGCATCATTGAATTGTTTTCAGTCTTATAAGGGCAATTTCCTATTCTCTCTGAGTGTTAGGGAAACTTGTTCTTTCTTTCTGAGACGGAACTAGAGGGCTTCTCTTCTGGCTCTCCCTTTCTACACCAATACCAGTTCCAGGTTTCAGATTGCCTAATGTTCAGGCTCAGTGATAGTAGAAAAAAGAAGAAATTATGAACTCACCACTAATTTGGTCATATTTTTAATTCTGGTTTTTTCCCCAAACTTAACCTGATAATCTTTTCTGAGTTCTCAGATAGCTGCTCTAAGTGTGCTGTCCAGGTATTTTAGCTGCTTTTAGGGGAAGAGACAGGAAAGAGTGTACCTCCTCCATCTCACCTGAAACCAGAACATTTTTGTTTTTTAAAAATAAGAGATTTTTGGGGTTGTTTTTATATGTGCTTTTTTCTCCATAAAATCTTAGGAATAACTTTTAGGGAAATTTTAGGGGGTAAGTATTCTAATTCTGAAAAATGGAAAAAGTATTTCGGAAAAATATTTCTCCCCTTTGCATTTGTGTGTGTGTGTTTATTAAAGGATGGCAGTTTATATGTTATGTTTCACAATATTTAGGGCAAGAGGATTATAAGATACAGGTGAAAAATAAAATAGTTTTCTTTTCCCATTACTTAATGCCAGACACACTCAAAGGGACTAATTATTTTGTTGTCTTTCAATCAAATTTTGGGCTGGCCTTATTACTCAACTGCTTATTCTCAGATTTAAAAAAACAAAACAGTTCTCCATCATTTTATTACGTCAAACCATTTCATTTCAGGAATATTATGTATATCCCTATATAATAATTAAAACATCAGTCTTATTTTAAACTTAAAGCTTTTCCTCTGAGATTGTTCAAACCGAAGTCTTATAGGAGCAAGGAGATAGGGTTGTCATTTTCCCTATTTTGCCTAACGAGCACTTCTTTCTTTCTCCTCCCTTCACTAGACACCCTTGGCTCCCCCAGGACTGAAGGATAGAGTTGGAAATGTGGGGAAGAGCTAAGGTTTAGGAGAAGTATTTCTTGGCTGGCACTATCAGGAATGGACACTGGCCCTAGACTTGGAAAATATTTAAAGCTAAACTGACAGTTTCTAATTTTCAGGGTTTTCAGATACTCCTCCCTCATCGCAGCCGTCACCTATAGTTCCATGACACAGGAGATGCACCACATCCACATGAATTCTAAGTGGGGCTTTCAACACTCATCCAAGTGGCTGTTTTGAGAAAAATTAATTTAAAATTATTATAGGCCAGAATGTCTTCTCTCTCTCTCTCTCTCACATTCTTCTCTCTCTCTTCACAAACACATTGGCTACAGGAAAACCATTTAATCTCCCAGAGATCTTCCCTGTACTCTGTTTCTTGCCTAAACTCCCTTGGGTATGAGTCAGACTACAGTCAACTGTATCTTCTAAGCTATTCAAGTATTCTTGAGTCCTTCTGGATTAGCTCCATACCTTGTGTGTCTCATAGCACATCAACAATTCTCTCTAAAGAAAGACTGCACTTTTTTACTAACTTGTCTCAGATTCTCCAACCTATTTTATAGGGTAGAGGTTAATGGGAAGGTCAAAAAGTGGTTCTCAACCACGATCTTTACAAGGCCTACTTGTATAATATAGCCCCTTTGGAATGTGAGTAGTGACCTAACCAACACTAAGGAAAAGTTCCTTTTTAACCTCCTATTGCCTATATAAGTAAGCCCTTTGGTCTTTACATGACTATATCTAATGTGATAGCTAGAAGAAGATAAATCATGTATCAAATGTAGCTGGTGACTTAGCAGAGAAGCAGTCTAGTTGTATGCTTATAATAGTACTAGTTAGATTCTTTTTTTTTTTTTAAAGATTTTATTTATTTATTTGACAGAGAGAGATCACAAGCAGGCAGAGAGAGAGAGAGGGAAGCAGGCTCCCTGCTGAGCAGAGAGCCCGATGCGGGCCTCGATCCTAGGACCCTGAGATCATGACCTGAGCTGAAGGCAGCAGCTTAACCCACTGAGCCACCCAGGCACCCAGTACTAGTTAGATTCTTTAGCATGTATTTTTTTATCCTAATGGCCCCATCAGTGAAGACTTTCTACAAGCATTGTCTTTACGATTGGATGTTACTGTAGAAATGAAGAGAGAAAGAAAGGAATCATTGCTCTGCTTTGAGTTTCAGAAATGCATAGTTTCAGCCTTTTATGTTATTTACCAAAGTATGGATGAATGTCTGTTGATATAAAAATGATTTTCCCACCATACAGAGAGACAGGGGGAGAAAAAATTCATAAGAAAGGGAGACATAAAAAGAGGGTTTGGAAGAAGGTGAGGAGATCCTCCTATGTGTCCCTTGATCCAAATCTGGGTCAGGAGAGGAATAGTAGGTTTTGGGAACCCAAGAGCAGAGATTTTTGTCTTACTCTATAGAATGACCATAGGAAATGCTGTCCACTTTTTAGAGATCCCACATCCAGGGTATAGCAGAGATTGGAATAGCAAATCAAGAAGGCTGCGAATGACAGAGAGAAGACCCGAGACAAACCCTGAACTCTAGTGGGCTGGGAGAACCGTCAATATTTTCCTATGGTCATGATAGGACAGGGTAGCAGAAAGCCCAGAAGAGGGCTTGTGGAATACGGATTGTGTGGCCCTAAATACTGAATACCATGCAGGATCATGAATATTGGCAACTTAACTGACTGAGCCACCCAGGCACCCCAAACCCAATTTTAATGGATCATTTTATCCTTAGGATCCAATAAAACACTAGAAAAAGGTAAAAATTGAGGTAGCAGGTCTTTTATTAAATAATTATGAGAGAAATAAAACTCTTCATTTGTGAATTGGTTAGTTGACCTTTGTCCTAGTAAATGAAATTGCTACCACTTAATAAAATTTTCAACTCTCTAGTTCCTTTTCCTTTTATCACTTGTCATGATAGCAGGTGAGCTTCTTTGATTTCTCTAGTACTTCTTTTTCCCCACTGTATCTTTGCCAATCTGTTGTTTGCAGATGATAGTCACTCCCATGGCTCATCCCCATTTCTTTTCATAAAAAGTTACCAGAAACATGCAGAACTAGGAAAAGGAGTCAAAAGAAAAGGATTCTGACAAAGGAAAGCACAGTAATTCATTGTAGCAAAAGGTCTCTTAAAAACCTGTTCGTACCATAATGTGATTCCTCTGTTAATGTTAGGAAAAAGTTTTTCCATATGGACCCCTCCTAGATGTCTCTGAGAAGTCAACTTTCCTGCCATGTCTGGAAACCATTTTTCAGTGCCATTTACTAGTGATTTCTCTTCTGCCTCAGCTGTTCTCTCTTTTCTGATAGAAAGAATGGAAACAACTGGATGGAGGACAATTCCACATGAACCTGTGATAAGATACCTTGCCAAGTAGTAATTTCTTACTTAAAGTGGCTTTTTTAAAGCTTTATTTATTTAATTGAGAGAGAGAGAGATAGTGCACGTGAGCAGTGGAGGGTGGGAAGCAGACGGAGAGGAAGAGAATCCTCAAGCAGAATAAGCATGGAGCCTGACTCAGGTCTCAATCCTAGGACCCTGAGATCATGACCTGAGCTGAAACCAAGAGTTAGACATTTAACCAACTTTACCACCCAGGCACCCCTAAAGTGCTTTAATTCTAAGTGTAATTTTTAGAAAACAAGACTTCATTGACAGCTTTTGCTTTTTTTATTAATTTATTTTTTTAATTTAAATTCAATTAATTAACATAATGTATTATTTGTTTCAGGGGTACAAGTCTATGATTCATCAGTCTCATATAATACTCAGTGCTCATTATAACACATACCTTCTCCAGTGTCCATCAGCCAGTTACCTCATCCTTTTATGCCGTTCCCTTCCAGCAATCTTCAGTTTGTTTCCCATGATTAAGAGTTTTATGGTTTATCTCCCTTTCTGGTTTCATCTTGTTACATTTTTTTTTTCTCTTCCCCCTTGGTCCTTTGCCATGTTTCCTAAATTCCATATATCAGTGAGATCATGTGATAATTGTCTTTCTCTGACTGACTTTTTTCACTTAGCATTAATACCCTCTAGTTCCATCCATGTCATTGCAAATGGCAAGATTTCAATTTTGATGGCTGTGTAATAGTCCATTGTATATAACATCACATGTTGTTCATCCACTCATCTGCTGATGGACACCTGGACTCTTTCCATAGTCCAGCTGTTGTGGACATTGCTATATAAACATTGGGGTGCAGTCTTTTTTGCTTCTAACCAAATGTGAGAGGGACCTTCAAAAACCTAAGTCATCAAAGAATATTTCCAAAGTACTGCATAGATTTACTAAAAACTTTCTTCAGAGTTTATTTTTTTAAATTATTCCTTGCATCATTTTGAGCATTAAATTTGACTAAACATTAAACACCTGGAGTTTCTTCATTTAGAGAAAATTTAAGAGCAATACAGGAGTGCCCTGGTACTCAGATTTTGCACTGTTAAGAAGCCTGGGTTGAATTTCAATTGGGAAGTTGCCCTTCTTTATCAAACAAACAAACAAAAATACATAAAAATAAAAAACAACAAAATCACTGTAGTTTGAAGAAACATAAAAATGGGCTATAGAGATGGCTGCCATGATGGCAATTTTTAGTGATTTGTTTTTACTCTGTCTTTGAAATTGTAGATTAATGACATGATACTGCTTCAATGAGATGGACAGTTATTTCTGGTGATAAGAATAGAAAGCACGGATTTCATGGAGCACTGGGTGTGGTGCAAAAATAATGAATATTGTTATGCTGAAAATAAAAAATAAATTAAAAAAAGAACTAAAAAAAAAGAATAGAAAGATAATTCTCTATACTGAAAAGAAGTATAAGATAGTAATGAAAATGTGAGCTCTAGGACCTGACTGACATGATTGGAATCCTGGTTCCTCTGCTTTCTAAGTATGTGACCTTAAGCAAGTGAAATAATCACAAAACTTAAGTTTCCTTATGTGTAACATGGGGATAGTAATTTACCTCAAAGAGTTGTGAAAATTGAATGAGTTAATATTGAATGTAAAGCAATTAGATCAGAATGTGGCACATTGTAAGCACTCAACAATACTAGTTATTTTGAGTAATTATTTTGAGTAATTGCCTTTTATTATCATGCCCTAAAAATAACCCCTTTATTCAGTTAGTGTCACTGTATATTATTGCCAGAAAGGATAGTTTAAGATCAGCACTCTGGTATCTAAATCATCCACTTTGAGTGATGTCAAGTGATATTTAATTGGTTTATATTCAAGTTCTCTACAGCAACACAAGTCATTTATTTACCCCAGGGGCACAAAAAAATCTCAAAAAGTATGTGTGTATACTCTATTTCCAAAAGTTAGATATTATTTTTATAATGAATCATTATAATTGACTTTTTGTTGTTCTGAGCATCTCTCAGAACTGACAATCCCTACCTAAAAATTTCCAAGCTAAAATTCTTATGGCATCACATATTGATCTAGAGACTTTGATTTGCCATTTATTCATCTGTGGCTTGATACCAGGTCTGTTATCAGAGAAAATGTTGGCATTGCATGTAAATAATCTCTTGGACATCCAAGTGAGGTGGCCCTTCATTCAGATATGAGCCTTGATTAACTGTTAACCTTACTTTCTGCATAATTGGTTGTTAGATATGTAACAGAGTATTAGCACTGAATGCTTCCTCTAGGGAATGTTCTTGAACTTTTTGATGACTTTCTGTTACTCAAAAAAGAAAATTCATTTGTGATAATACTTAAGGAAAATTACCAAAGGACATGAAGTCTTCAAGATAATCTACATCTTTGGGGCACCTGGATGGCTCAGTGGGTTCAAGCCTCTGCCTTCGGCTCTGGTCATGGTCCCAGGGTCCTGGGATCAAGCCCCGCAAATAAATCTTAAAAAAAAAAAAAAAGATAATCTACATCTTCTTCTTAGATCAAGCAATAACACCATGAGTAGGGCATTAACACTATATTGTTTGGAGTGATTATAAAACTTACATTTTAAAAAAAAAAAGATTTTATTTATTTATTTATTTGACAGACAGAGATCATAAGTAGGCAGAGAGGCAGGCAGAGAGAGGAGGAAGCAGGCTCCCCGCTGAGCAGAGAGCCTGATGTGGGGCTTGATCCCAGAACTCTGGGATCACCACCTGAGCCAAGGGCAGAGGCTTTAGCCCACAGAGCCACCCAGGTGCCCAAAACTTACTTTATTAAATGGTGTTTCACCACATTCATTGCTGTGTCTACTGAAAGTGCATTGTTATAGACATTATCCACTACATACAGGAGAGCACTAGAAAATTAATCTCAGGTTTCTCAGAAAAAATTATGATTCCTCCATTATTATAAACTATTTTTATGTGTCCTTATTTAATTTGGCCACTAAGAATCTTGTTTCTAACAACTTTAAGGTGCTATCTTTCTAAACCATTATCAGGTCACATAGAAAACAGATGTTTATATTTATATAGCAAGGACAAAAGAAAAGTCTGCTTATGGATTATATATATATACATATATATATATGCATATATATATTAGAGCTCACTATAAATAAATATATGTATATTTGTACAAGTATTTGTATTTATTCCTCTACTCAAGTGCAAGTTTATGTCTCAAAATATACTTGCCCAAACCCAATCAGCTGTTTATTCCAGCCAAGCTAGTTTTCCTATCATTCCTCTTACTCCCCCTTTTCCTTTTCTTGATACTTTTTGTTTACTTGTATCTTCCTTCCTTCCTCCATCTTTCCTTCCTTTCTTCCCTCCATGTTAGTTTGTTCCCCTTCTTTCCTCCCTCCCTCCGTTCGTTCGTTCGTTCTTTCTTTCTTTCTTTCTTTCCCTCTCTTTCTCTTTCCCTTTCTCCCTTCCTCCCTTCCTTCCTTCTTTTCTCCTTCTCTTCCTGCCCCCCTCCTCCTGTCCTCTCTCTCCCTCTTTCTTTCTTTCTTTCTTTCCACTCATTTTCTCCTGACTACTTTAGCTCAAACTATTTGTCTTACAAAAGGCCTTTCTCTCTCTTTCTAATAGTCCTAACTTGCCATCATTTAATGATGCAGTTTATCCATGAGAAACTTTCTCTGGCTGCTGTAGTCAAAGCAAAGTGCTTTAGTCAAAGCACTAATTTTCTCTTTGTTTCCAGGACTCGTGATTCTGTTTATTACCATTAACAATTGATTATTTGTGCTTTTTTGCAGTTTCTTTGTTGGTGCTTCTCCTGTAGTGTTATACCTTTTGGCTCACTGGATTGAAAACTTCTTGAGTGCAGCAACTGACTTCTAGATCTCTTAGATCTCCCTTTTCACAGATTAGTACAAGCTTGGGTATAGAAAAGGAAGCTTCCCATAGTCTGTGTTTCAGTTGTCTATTGCTTTATAGCAAACAACCCCAAGACTCAGTGCTTAAAACAACCATTTTTTTTTTTTTAAACTTGTGGTTTTAGGGGTGAGGAAGTTCAGAATGGCTTAGTTGGTGGTTTGCCTCTCATCCCTTTGATAGGATCTGGGGCTGCTGGGGCTAGAGGGTTCCATCTTTACTCACATGTTAGGATCCGTGGTATTCCTTGGCCGTTCTCTCCCTGCATGGTGCCTCAATCTTCAAGGCCTCTTCATGTGTCAGACTTTTATAGCACTCTTGTCTTGAGGAATCATATTTCTTGCAAGATGTATGTTTCCAAGAAGTTAGAAGCTGCCAGGCTATTTAAGAAATATGTCTGGAATTGGTAGAGTGACACCTCAGTCCCATTCTTTTGGCCAAAACCTTCACAGAGCCTCTCAGATTCAAGGGTGTGGAGAAATGGCCTCTAGTTCTTGATGGGAAATGTGATAAAGTCACACTGAAGAAGAGCATGCAGGACAAAAGTTATTGTTCAGACCACTTTTGAAAAATATAGTCTATGGGTATGGGTAAATTCAATTACTTTATTTTGGATGTGCATTTGAGTAATGTATAGTATATAAACTGAAGGGTCAGGAGTTAGAAATGTACAAAATGAATGCTGTTTTAGAAAACCAATCAATTAAAAACAAATGTATAAACCAACATTTTATTAAGAGGATCTATACAATTAAGTTCTCATCTGACTGAGGTATTATGGTCTATCTGATATGACAGGATCCTGGTAGGATGGCAGACTCTGTTCTTTGATTAGGTCCAACGCAGTAATCACTAATTTTATTGAGGCAGCTTTTGCTGTGTTGAATGTGGTAATGGCATGGTCATGATATTCTCTCTGCAAATGGCCTGGAATTTAGTTTGAAGTCCAACTTTTTGTTTAAGAGGAACTCATGACTTTCCAGCTTAGCTCTCCAAACTCAAGTGTCATTAATTCTAATTTTACAGTATTCTTTAAAGTTCTACAGACTAACCTATAAAATAAGAAAGAAAATAAATTCTATTTATTTACCTAATTATTATCATTAAAATTTATTTAAACATCTATTTTTAAAATCCTTTGTGTGCCATACAGGATAAAGGATACATTTTGTTTATATTAAATGGAATAAAGGCGTCTGGGTGGCTCAGCGGGTTAAAGCCTCTGCCTTCGGCTCAGGTCATGATCTCAGGATTCTGAGATCATGCCCCGCATCGGGCTTTCTGCTAAGCAGGGAGCCTGCTTCCTCCTCTCTCTCTGCCTCTCTCTCTGCCTACTTGTGATCTCTGTCTCTGTCAAATAAATAAATAAAATCTTTTAAAATAAATAAATAAATAAATAAATTGAATGGAATAAGATCTTGATTCCCAACATTTAAGAATATAGTCCTATGTGTGTATGTGTCCGTGTGTATGTATATGCATTAAGATTTGAGTGAGTTTGCTAGTTAAGCTACATAGAGAATTAGACAGTCTATCTTAAAGTTTTAAGGTAGAATAGAGGTATTATTTTATTGGGTCTTAACTTCATGTATTAAATTGGAGGTTCTTTAAGGTGAACACTGTGTTATGAATCTTTTCTTTCCCCCCATAACAACAATACCTGGCACATTGTATGTACCCAATAAATATTGAATATTCAACTCTGCAGCAGAGTTTCTATGCAAATGGAACTACTACTGGTAAACTAATTCTGATTTGACCACACTGGGAATTTGAAGTCCTAAAATGGGCTACTGTAACTTCTGAGAACCTTTAGATAGTTTGGCTTCTTAGGATTGCATTTTGGGGAATCCTTCTATGCCCAAATCTGTACCCTGCAGTTTCTCTATTATTTACACCAATTTACCTATGATCTTAGGAACTGCTGATGATAGAATCTTTTCCAAAGTGCTTAAAGTCAAATACCCCTCACTGAAACATTACTGGAAATGGAATGAATCAGAAACATGTGGATTAAATTTCCCTGAAAATTTCTCTGGTTATAAAAATTAAGGGGAAAGAGTGTTTGGCCAGATGCATTGTGGGTGATGCCAAACCCAAATTGTTTGAAAAATGTGTGTGCTTGTTAGATAAACAAACAAACAAGTTTTATTTCCCTCTTGCCTTGTAAAACCTCACATTTGCTACAAAACTCTCAGGTCAGCTTGCAGTCAGGTTTTATAAAGATTTTGAGAAGTCGATAATGTCCTTCTTTACCTGATCACTGGAGGGAAATCACTATGTAGGTAAATGCTCCTGAGAAGCAAGAAGCAATGCTGATTTTCTCAATAGACTGCAATGGATTAAGTGATGTAAGATGTATTGTAAGATGTAATATTCAGATGGTTTCTGAATGTTAACTGAAGGGTTATTCTAAGATTTTAATTGATTTATTTGACAGAGAGAAAGAGATCACAAGTAGAGCGGCAGGCAGAGAAAAGGGGGGAAAGCAGGCTCCTGGCTGAGCAGAGAGCCCAGTGTGGGGCTCGATCCCAGGACCCTGAAATTATGACCCGGACCTGAGCTGAAGGCAGAGGCTTAACCCACTGAGCCACCCAGGCACCCCCTTAACTGAAGGTTTTATCTAAAAGAGGTTTTTTTTTTTCCATGAGAAGCTGTTGACTTTTTCAACTTAAAGTATACCTAAAACATTCAAGAGCTTCAACATCATATATTATATACATGTGTGTGTACATACATATATGAAAAGAGAACATGCCTTTAGCATTCAAACAACAAACTTGAAAGTAATTTAATCCCCAAATCCTACTCATGAAGACAGTGTTCTAAGATTAAAATAAATTTTATTGTAATGGTTGTTATCATTCTTCTTATCCTCTCCATCAAAAACCATCAAATGGTTAAACATCATGTATCCAGCACAATTTAAGGAAAATCATGTGGATATGGCCCCTAGCAATTAGATACATGGATATGTAAACCCTAGTACAATAAAAGAAAGACATTAGGAAATAAATGGGCCACAGAATATTTGCAGTGGCTCTGACACTTAAGGGTCCATAGGTATCACCCGGAGAGGTTTTTAAAAATATAAGTTGCAAAGGTCTTTACAGAGCTAGCAGTATCTGTATTGTGAGATGTTTGGATGGATTGCAGTGAGAGGATGCAAAAGACTGGATAAAATGTAAAAAAATCTGATCTTGTCCTCAAAATATATTTTAATATAGATGGGAATTATATAAACAATTTACCGCCTAAACAGTTATTGTCCAAACTAGTCAATATTTGCCTCAATTTTTAGGATTTTGTTAATATGGAGTATTTTTCAATTAAGCATGAAGGAAAGGAGAATTTGGTCATATTGGAAAGGTATTTAAAATTTGTGGGTTAAGGTAGAGTATATATATATATATATAGATAGATAGATAGATAGTGAAATCTTCCATTTCTATTTCCAAATACCTAGGGTTTTAAATAATCTTAATACCTGAGAGAAAACATTAAGAGCAATGGCTCAAAATCACTAAATTTCCCAAGCTAGGAAACACAAGAAGATGCAAAGAAGTCATATAAAATATCTGGGAATAACAACGTGTTCTTGAGCTCTTCAACATAATGGTTATTCAGTCACTAGTAGATTATAGTTGATATTTCAGATTATAGAGCCAGGAGGTATTTGTTTTACAGCTTGGTGAGGTGCAACTGGGCTCTAAAGGAAACGTGCTGATGCTCATATAGATACATAGTGCTCTCATTGGAATAAGACTTGATCTACAAATAAGAACGGGTGACAGGGTTTGGCTAGGAGGACTCTTGTATATGCTGTTGCCTGATTTCATTCTTCCTCAGCAACATCTTTGATCTCATCTCCCTTCTAAATATTTTTATTTTTTTTTTATTTTTTTTTATTTTTAAAGATTTTATTTATTTATTTATTTGACAGACAGAGATCACAAGTAGGCAGAGAGGCAGGCAGAGAGAGAGAGGAGGAAGCAGGCTCCCCGCCGAGCAGAGAGCCCGATGTGGGGCTCGATCCCAGGACCCTGAGATCATGACCTGAGCTGAAGGCAGAGGCTTTAACCCACTGAGCCACTCAGGCACCCCTGATCTCATCTCCCTTCTAATTTAAATTAGCAATGCCAAGTAACCTGTGTGACCACATTTTTCTGTCAATGAACTGATCTGTCATAAATTATCATAAACATAGATCTTCAAATATTTGTCCAGGACTGATATTTATTTTCTGGGTACGAACTATTAGATTCTTCAAGTCCACATTATTCCTGTGTTGAAAAATGGAGTTAAAAATGTCCATTATCTCATGGGTTTCTGGGGTTAAAGAAACTGGAAAACACTTAGCAGTATTCTAGCTCAAGAAATATTGAAATAATTAAAATAATATTTAACAATTTTAGGAAAGGTCACAAGAATAATGAATATTTGGGAATCAGATATTAGAAGTGTAAGGATCAGTCTCATTTTCCAGATGAGGAAATGAGACTCGTTGGCTTGACCAATTTCACATAGCTAACCAGTGTTAGAGCTAGGTCAAGTCCAGTTTATCTCACATTCAGCAACAGGCTCTGGAAAGTCCTACAAGATTGGAGCTTTAACCAGACTCATCTAAGAATTAGTGAATTCTATCTATGATTCATTACTGAAAGCCCCTAGACTCAAGATAAAGTGATCTATGTGGCTCCACGCATACATTTGACATAACATGGGTACATGCAAAGTTAGAATGAGAAGGCACAGTGGAGAAGGTAGTCCAGCTCTCTCATTTTTTTCGTTAAGAAATGTGTTATGTGAGGCTTTCATGCTCCAGCTGCATCCTGGCTCTAGTTCACTTCTTCTTCAAGCTGATACTACTTTCTTATTGCTCTTCTGTAAATCATTACAGCTTAGATTTGCTTGACATGGCTGTTTGAATGATGCCAATTTGTTATCTTCATTGGCAGCAGAAGTCTGGCTCTTCTATATCTTGTAAGTCAGGTTTTCTGGTAGCAATCTCAAAATCCTGACTGTGAGCCACTTCTGCAGCTTTATTAACCAGTCCTTTAGAACATAAACTTCTGGATCAGAAAATTAAAGAATTCAAAGAAAAAGAAGCAATATTTGTTTGAATTGGCTTGACTTTGTTTCTTTAGCATTCAAGTGGACAATTTGTAGTTTCCTTTGCTTTGATCTTAGCTGCTCATACTACCAAGTTACAGGCACAAGTACTTGCCCATCCCTTCATCCACAGACTTTGAAGGACATGTAAAAAAATTCACCCATTGTGCAACTTGCAGACTGAAAGTGTCTTACAGCTTTTACTGCTGCTGACGTGGGCTGTGTGGGAGGAGGCAGCCCCCTCCAGGTCTGCTCCCAAGCCACCTACCCTGCCAAATTTCTCAGTCTTGCCAACACCATTTCCTGAACAGAGAGGCTCCTTAGTGTGTGTCCACTGGCATGCCCTTGGAAGAGCAATTCCAGTCAGAAATTAATTAATAGGGAGAAGGCAAGACAGAACCTTCTGTTTAACTTGGAACCATGATAACCACGAAATGGCTCCTACATGTTTTGTGAATCAGATTGCTGTCAAATCCATGTATGTTTTGACTCACATACAGATACACTTCAGTGATTGTACTGTTCTTTGGTAAGAACTATTTGATGTTCAAAACCCTTGAAGCCATTCAGACCACTTTCTTTCCCCTTTTCCAAATACAAGTTTGCACTTTGTCCACCACAAAGAGAATGCAAATGCCAAAAGGCCTGAGTTCACTTTGAAAGTCCAAACCCACAAACTCTGATTGGCTTTTACTCTTCACCAAATATATTCTCCAGGGCTCCAGACTTTACGTCAGTGGGACACTCTGATGTCATAATGAAGAGTGTATACTGAATTCAAATCTCTCTCTTTCTCTTTTAGGCTTTAGCCTGAACTAAATTCTTTTCCCATTATCACCAAGCCCTGATTAATATCTGTCCCTTATTTCCCTTGGGGTTCCCATACCTTAGTGCATATCAAGTACATTTGACATTTTAGTTTGATTTTTAAAATATTCTCTGGAGAAAATTCACTAATTGTGGTTAGAGATTAAAGGGATAGGAATGGAACTTGCAAAGACAACGGGGCACGAGGGAAGAAGGAGGAATAGATCTAGAGATGTCAAAAAGTATGAGCCAGAAAGTCCAACTATGGAAATTCCTGTAAGAAAGAAGGAAGAGGAATCAAACTTAACACCTATGTGCTAATAAACTAGGGTTAGAGTTTCAATAGCTTTCAGATAGATTCCAATGACAGATGAGTTGTGTAATGCTGGAGGACTTTGTTAGAAGCTCAGAGAGAAGGCTTAAAAAGTTCATTGACTTCAATAGGGGCACTGAATTTGGGTGAGGGCCAGTATGAGCATTGAATGCTATATTTACCTCCCAGGAATATTAAAGTATGCGCTTTGTGGTAGACCTTGAATAGGTATGTCATATGAATGAAGAGAAAAATATGTGAATGAATTAATGAACAAATTAAATGCTATAGCCAAGAAGATGTAGGAAATCAAAATGTAATTAAATTTATATATGTATTCCAAGTATAGAACTTACTACTAAAATGTTCTGAGACCTGCACTCTTCTAATAAAAACTTCTGTATCAGAATAGTATAAGAGACCAAAGCACACTGTATAGAGAGATCAATATCTTGGATCTTCCTAAATGAAAATAAACCAGATGGGTCACTTTTTTTTTTTCCCCCACTCATAGCTTGTGAGAGAAGTAGAATAGTGAACCAGCTCAGTAAATTATTGCTATGTATCCTTTTCATCTCAGGAGATGCTGGACAATCTATAGGGGCAAAAGCTGTAGAGAAGGCAAGATGCCAATTTCCAATGATGTCTCAGGAGAGGGGTCATTGCCCCAGTAGAAATTATCAAGATGAATGTGGCTCAGGAGCCTCATATCTCATGACAGCAAAGCTTTCACCTAGGAAATCATTAGCACTCAGATTATTATGAAATGAAATGTATTTGTGTACTAAGAGGTAGCCTCCCAGGAAGTGTCCCTCTCACAACTTCATTCACCTCAGCTTTGGTATCTACACAAACCAAAGCCCTGGACAGGAAGAAACAAATAAGGTGTACTTTCACAGGTCCTTCATTTTCAACCATTTTTCTATTGACACAAATTCAGGTGTAATTATTGAGGGCTTTTTCTTCCAGATTGCTGCAGGTTGGCCTCCCCCAGAAGTAGGTGGATATTAATTTACAAGATACTAGCTGGGAAGCACTCTGGAGATGAGTACTGGTAGATGGAGGGGAGGGAAGCAGAGCTGGGCAGACAAAGTAGAGCTTGAGCAGTTTTACTGAGGACCTCAGCAGGTCCTCACAGAGCTCTGGAGCTGGGATGACACTTTGGAGTTGGAGCAAGGTAGCTGGACTTTTATATCCCAGTATTGATTTGCATAGTGGCTTCCCCCAAAGTAGAGGTGACTTGAGGCAAAACAGTTTTCTTCAGCTGACACAATCCTCCAAAGAAGGCTAAGAGCAGAGGGCCACCAGGCAGCATTCCTGGCAGATAGAGGATAAATCTTGTGTTCTTGAAGGGAATCTGGGCAGCACATTATAGCATGCCACACAGTTATTCCTTAGGTATTTGTCATGGTTTCCTTATGAGATCAAAGTAAGCAAAACACAAGAACTGTAAAAGTGACTTATTTATAAGATAACATCAAATCTTTTAGATTACTATACATCAGTGGAATCCCATTGTTTAATCCTAGATGGACATTTAATGGTGATCTTACAATAATGCATTTTATTTCCTTAGATGATTTTTGTCTAGAATTCTTATCAGTGTTTAATGGAAAGTTTGGGAGATATTTTTTTTTTAAAAAGCAGATACATAAAATGGGCAATACTTCCTTAATTTTTTGTTATGGTCTACTATACTAGAATATGACATTATGGTAAGTTTATAATCTCAGAGAAAATTTTTATTTCTTTGTTTTCATATTATAAGAACTTTAGAGTATACTGACTTTCATAGCGATTTATGAAAATATACCAACATGTACCAACTTAGAAATATTCTAAGTTCCAAAAATTTATTGTTAAGCCATTGCTTAAAACTTTGAGTTGTAACTCAACTTTGTTCATAGGAAATTTATTTACTGCACTTTTGTCTCTCCCAGTCTCAGTTTCATCATCTGTGACCTAAGGAACTGAAGAATAGACAAATGTGACAGTTCTATTTCAGCTTGAATGTGTTATGGTTCTTTGTTCTATATGATGGTAGTTCTGTCACTTATTATCAGTGCTTGTTGGAGTACTTCAGTAAACATTTGATTCTGTGCTGTTCAGAGCTGTTCAATGAATCTTTTCCATCACTCTGCAGCCCATAGGGACTGATGCACTGAAAACAGTACATATTCGGGGTACCTGGGTGGCTCAGTCAGTTAAGCGTCTGCCTTTGCCTCAGGTCATGATCCCAGGGTCCTGGGATCCAGCCCTGCATCAGGCTCTTGCTTGGCTGGAAGCCTGATCCTCCCTCTCTTACTCCCCTAGCTTGTGTTCCCTCTCTCACTGTGTCTCTCTCTGTCAATTAAAGAAGAAGAAGAAGAAGGAGAAGGAGAAGAAGAAGAAAAGAAAATAGTATATATTCATTGAAACAGCCCAGGAAGTGCTGTGGTAGTTGAAATGTCACTCGCCTTCTCAGCTCCGAGAGGAGTTACATTTAATATATTTTGTTGAAATAGAAGAGAATTCAGAGACCTTATGTTCTGTTTTAATTTTTAGATGGATTAATGGGACAAAACAGACATAATGTAGAAGCTTTGGTAACCACCCAAACCATTTCACCCAGGCAAAAAAATGTAAGCTATGATAACAGGCCATCATTGTTGGCACCATTGTCCAGTATTAATTAAGGTAACAATGCTATGGGAGGCCCAAGGCCATGTCGAAGAACCTGGTAAACCATGGTATACTTTATGCAAGGATTCCTTTCTAAGAAAGAAAATTATTATGCATTTATGCCAGACATAATTATTTATTTTATGATTTAAACCTTTACTTAATCCCAAGAATAACTTTATCATATAAATTTTATTATCAATCCTAATTCTATAGGTGAGGAAGTTGAGGCACAGAGAGCTCACATAGCTATTAAGTGGCAGAGTATAGAAATGGAAACATAAAACACACAAATTTTCTTTTCTGAGGAAAAATAAAGTGATGAGTACTATTCAAATACAGATGTTATCTTTATAGTTAACACAGGTTGTTATCTGTATAAAACACTGCTTCCCAGGAAAAGAAACTAGAAAGAAAAACTAAGGACTCTGAGTAATAAAAACAAAATAAAACAAAAAGAAACGCCTGGGGTGCCTGGGTGGCTCAGCTGGTTAAGCACCCAACTCTTGATTTTTTTTAATTTCTTTTTTTTTCTATTTTATTAATTTATTTGACATACAGAGAGAGATCATAAGTACACAGAGAGGCAGGCAGAGAGAGAGGGGGAAGCAGGCTCCCTGCTGAGCAGATAGCCCAATGCGGGACTCTATCCCAGGACCCTGAGATCATGACCTGAGCCGAAAGCAGAGACTTAACCCACTGAGACACGCAGGTGCCCCCCAACTCTTGATTTTGGCTCAAGTCATGATATTAGGGTGCTGGGATCCAGCCCTGCATCAGGATCTATGCTCAGCCAAGAGTCTGCTTGAGGATTCTCTATCTCCCTCTCCCTCTGCTGCCCTCCCCCAAATAAATAAATCTTTAAAAAATTGTTTAAATCTAAGAATAAGCAGAGTCAGAAGTTTAGTTATTGAAAATTGAAGTATGGGAGTGTTGTCCTACTGAAGGTTCTGTTCTTCTCTGAATGCTCCATGGATATACATATGTTGCATTGATTGTGTCACTCAGAGTGTTGACTGAGTCCTGTCCACTGCCCACATTTTCGGTCACCTAAGAAGTGGATGGCCACTGTAATATATGTAACAAGTGGTAGTGCAAGCTGGATGCTGGGCAACCCCAGGCCACATCTCCCTGTACGTTCTTTGTGTCTATAGAATGAATATAACTAGAGGTAAGCATACTGTTCCCAACTTTCTAGCTTGATCTTAAGTTTAACTCCTGCCCTGAGAAGGTTGAAGGTCTAAGAGTTAAAAGAGGTCTCTGAGTTCAGCCTTTTGCTTCTGAGAGAGCAGTTATTCATATACAACCATGTTTCTCTAATTTGAAGCTAGATTATTTTGCTAAATTATTCAAAACAAAAAACAGATTTATGAAAAATTGCTTAAGCTAAACTTCTAAATGTCCACATAATTAATCACTTAATGGTCAAAACACTTGTGGGAGAAATGTAAAAAGCAAGAGGATCTGTGCTGGAATCAGAAAAAAAAAAATAGTCTCTGCTCTTTGGTACTTCTTAATTTTTTAAAAAAATTGTTTGTTGAGAAGTAGTCCATTGTCATAGGGAGAGCCTTATTTATTTTGCTATTATCAGTGATACATAATTGAAGCTCTCCTTTGTCTTAAATTGACTTCCCACATCTTTGCCTATGTTAATGTAGATATGTTGCAGTTTTAATACCTAATGTTTATTTGCATTTTTCCTGACTTCTTTAGTTTTCTTTGGTTAACCTGTAGAATATGGCATGTAATGGTCACAAAGAAATACTCACCAAATTAATTTTTTTTTACCATAAAAGTTTAGAATACTTTCTAGGGAAGTTAATGAACAGAGAGGGGAGACCCCTACATGTATAAGATTGAAGATCATTAGGAAAACTTCCCATGGTATTTCTCTGTGGGGAGGCAGATTGGGATGGGGCATGGGTAGACAAGGAAAGGAAACTAGCATTTATTAAACATCTGTCAGCAATTGTAACACACATTATTTCATTTAAATCTTTCACAATTTGAGGGAGGTAAATATTTCCACACCATTGTATGTGTATGAAAAATCAGGCTTCAAGAAGTTAATTTGCTTGATGTCATAATCTTTGTGGTAAAGCTGGCATTCAAACTCAGGTCTGTCAGAGAAAGACACACACCATATGATTTCACTTATATGTGGAATCTAAAAAAACAGTGAATAAACAAAATCGGAAACAGACTTGTAAATACAAAGAACAAACTGGTGGTTGCCAAAGGAAAAGGGAGTGGGAGAATAGACAAAATAGTTGAAGGGGATTAAGAGCCACAAACTTCCAGTTATAAAATAAATAAGTCACAGAGATGAAAAGTACAGCATGGGGAATATAGTCAATAATATTGTAATAATGTTGTGTGGTGACAGATGGGGACTATATTTAACGTGATGAGAATTGAGTAATGTACAGAATTGTCAAATTGGTATGTTGCACACCTGAAACTAATAAAGAATTGTGTGTCAGCTTCAATAATAAAAAAGAAAAATAAAACAGGTCAGTATGTCTCAAGATTTGTGCATATTCTTTCTACTGAACTACATTTCTTAGAAGGATATCACTTAGTAGGACTATTGAGCTTCCTAATGACAGAGCACATTCATGGCCATCTTTTTAGATACATTAATAACTTTTTTTTTTAATTTTTAGAAGCCTTTTCTAGTGGTATAGTGTTTTCTTCTCTTCTTGCCCCTTCTCTACTCCTGCCTTGTCTTTTTGGTGAGAAGGCCTTTGTAAGAGTAAAGAGAAAGAAACTTGGTTAACATCAAGTTAACCTACTGCAGTTGAAACACTGCAGTAGGCTAAATGTTATTCTCCACTGACATTGCTTAAGGTTGATATTGAAGAAATATGTGAGAATAGTCTACACCAGCAAGAGGAAGTGTTTTTGTTTCAATCTGAAGAAATCAAATGATCACAGTCTCTTTCTGAGTCCTTCCTTCCTCATCCTACTTCTTCTCTTCCCATGATGTCTGGTCCTTGACAGTCTGATCTAGATGGAACTGGAGTCAAGGGGATTGTGTTATTAGAGGCAGCAGGAAACTTTTATATACCCACCTGAAATTATTTTGATTGAATTGCCCAAAGCAGACCACAACATGAGGTCATGGATGAAGGTAGTTTATTTAAAGGTGATCCCAGAAAACACAAATGAAGGAGTATGGAAAATGAGATATGGAATTGGGAAGAGCCAATACAAGTTGTTTTAATGAACAGGCTACTGCTGTGGCCTGACTAGACTCAGTTCCACTAGGGACCCTCCAATGGAATGGGGCTTCTGGGTATTTATTTATTAATTCTTATTCTGTATTGGTTGGTGTTTACCCCTAGGGTCTTTAATTCTCCTGCACTTCTAAGTTGTGCCTGTCTTTGGCAGGTCCTGCTTCCACAGTCCCTAGAAAGCCTTCAGGAAGGGTTAAGAGAAACCCAGGTGAGAAGCTGTATGTTTATCATGAATTTTACTGTAGCTGTAAGTGAACTGGGGAGCCAAGGGAGTACAGAGCAGGATATCATCTACGAACTGACAGGAAACTTGATGGATAGAGTTCAGAAGTGTCATTGTGTAGACTCCTTGTATATATGTGATTGCTAAGTGAGTGATAGGACACTCTGGAGAAAGACAGTATAGTGCCATGGTACTATCATAGAATCTGGTACAGCTCTGTATTCTAGTCATCTCTGACACTTACTAGCTAGGTTAACTCAGTCAAGTTATTTAACTTCTCAGTATCTATTCCTTCATCTTTATATAATGAGGATGGTGATAATAAAGTTTATCTCAAGTGTGTCTGTGTCAAGTTGAAATGAGCTAATGTGTGCAAAGCATTTACAATAGTGCCAATCCCAAAATAGGCAGTCAAGCCCTTTATTTCTGGTCATGTAAGAGACCTACATTGCCAATTAAATTTTACCAATGTGGAAGAGAACTTCCTAGGGAATTCTTTAACCTAAAAGCCTCCTCTTACATTCTACCTTCAAATTATACTCCCAGACCCAGGAGTATAATTAACATGTGATCTACCCAAATTTTGAGTAATCAAAGAATTTGACTTTTAAAGGATATAAATTTATAAAAGGACACAGCAACAAGAGGGTATGAAAACCAGAATGAGCTGCTATTGCTCTAAACAGCCTGGATATCCTCAAAACTCCACATAAACAATACCCACTATGACATAGATTCTTTTGGCTAAAATATGATGATTACTACTACTGAGACATGTGCTAAGTGTGCTACACATATCTCATTTAATCTTTATATAAAATCTGTGGGAGTAGCTATTATCAGCTCAGTTCTTCAGATGAAGAAACATAATCAGAGAGTTGAAATAACTTGCTCAAGATCATCCCACAAATGGTAATTTGTGGGGCTGGAAGTCTTGACACCAATACATGTCTCTTAACCACTGTGTGCAGTTGAAACACTGCAGTAGGCTAAATGTTATTCTCCACTGACATTGCTTAAGGTTGATAGGCAGAATGGCTTCAGAATTACAGTTTGTGTTGAATCCTACTCTACTGCTTGTGGCCTTTGGCATCACTTAATCTTTCTGAACTCACGTTTTCTATACAAGAGGAATAATGGCATTTACTCCATAGTTTGTTTGGGGGATCCCATGAAATTACATATAAGTAGTTTATAATTAAGTACTTTATACGTTTGATTATGTAAAAGAATAAAAATTTAAAATGAGTCTGAGAATCTGTATGAATGAGAATAGTAACAAAGGTTCAAATTTTAAATTATTTTGTTTATTTATTTATTTATTTTTAAATTTTTTATTTTTTATTTTTAAATTATTTTATAATTAACTTTATACTTAGATATTTCAGAATTTCTAATTGATATTCTTTCCCCTCTTCCGTTCTTATTAATTCACTTCACAGACAAGGTTAAATACTTACTGTATAGGGTGTATTTTATGAGTTAGGAAGATACAGATGACAGTAGCACAGTTTTTACTTTTTGTTTTACTTGCTCTCCTTTGTCTCCTTCCTTCTTTACTTCCTTCCTTCAATTTTACTTGCTATATTAACTGAGGAAGAAAGGATAACCAATTCACCATTTTTGTTTGCTCTCTATTCACTGTTTAGAAATAGTTAAGTCTGAATGCTTTTAAGTTTGTTTAACTGTATGTCAAGACTCTCTGAGGACGTGCTCATTTATAGATACCTCTGTCTGCAAATTAGGCCTTCCTATTACTGTGAAACATTAAGGTCTTTAAAACCATTAAGATTGTTAGCTTTGGCTGCTGATAAGCAGAATAAACAAATGCCTTTCCAAGTGGGGACTAGTTCTGCGTCTTTGTTGGCTTTTTGAAGCTCAAGGAAGCCACAATTCTTAAAAAAAAAAGAAAAAAAAGGAGGAGAAAGCTTATCCCCCATACTCCCCATACTAAGAACTTTCTAATGAGCTTCATTATTTTGTATACAGTGCTTTTCACAGGTGTAGATAACATGTTTCTTTCTGTGTTGGCTGTGAATGGCCTTTAATGGTTTTCTGATTTGTGTTAATCTTTGTACTTGTATAAAGTTAGTTATCTACCTACCCATCTCTTGGTCCAATACTGGCTCCGATAAACAATACACATAATTAGTGTTTTTTCATTCCTGAGTAATCAATCAGTACATAAGTGCAAATAGAGCTTGGAAATTTATTTCTAAATTTTGAGGGGAAAACTGATGAGTTGTCATGTTAATTTACTAATTTTGAAGGCTTCCTCTAACCTGGTGGTTTTTTTAAGGAGTAATTTTGCTTCCATAGGAAATTTGGCAATATCTGGGCAGGTTTTTGGTTGTTATAACTGCTACTGCTGTCTAGTAAGTAGTGGCCTCAGGGATGCTGCTTAATAACCTACAGTGCACAGGACAGTCCCCTAGAATGAATTATCTGACCCAACTATCTATATTATCAAGATGGAGATGTTTTAATGTTAATTTAGCCATAGTCTTAGATTTCCTAGCATGTGGATAAGCACAATCTTAAGCAAAGTAGAGAACCAAAAACATTGCACCCAATAGATTTTATTATTCCCAAATGAAAAAAATTCAGATTTTTTTACTTCCTTTTACTCATTCAAAAGGCTCTCTTTAAAGTCCTTTATTTTAAATGTTGTGTGTGTATGAATAGGAATAACACCAAAATATTCTCAGTGGTTAAGCTCTCTAAAAGGTTAACATGACTTTGGCCAGTCAGGTAAAAGGCTAGAAGAAAAATGAATGTGACTATGACACTTGTTAAAGCACCAGAATTTGAGTGATCATTGTGAATTACTTTCACTTTTTCTAGAATCTCCTTAAGGTTTTCTCACTTTAAAACCCTTGCTCAAATTATTCCATGCTTCCTTATCTATTAAAATTATATCTATATCTCAAGGTCCAGCTCCCTATAAAGCCTTTCTGGGCTAGACTAAGAAAAAATAATTGCTTCTTCCTTAAATGACTTTTGTGAGTTTTAGCCCTCTTTCTGTGGTCCTCTGTCAAAATATATATGCACACATATTTATAAATATGTTTAAGTTATTAAAAATCTATGGTGTCTTCAACTGAAGTTTTAAATATTTTATATTTTAAAGGTAAGCCACTCTATATCCTTTGTTTCTCAAAACATCTATCTGAACATGCACTTAATAGATTCATGGCATTTAATAGATTCGTATTGATTAGTGGGTATTTACAGGTTTGCTTTTCTCATGGAGTTTAAAACCATAGTAAAGATAAAAATATTACCAAAATAACATCCCTTACTGTGGAGCAACTGTGTGTCACTAGCATGTTGAATGGAATTACTACTAACTGTTCCTCCTTACTTTGGTTATCTCTCAGATACCCTCATTTAGATTATGTCAGCATTTTAAAGTCCCAGAAAAAGACAACCACAGAACATGAATTATCCTGTTTCATTTGGTGTATTTTCAAACATTCAGATTTTCTACAAACCTTTCCCACAGAATGTTCTTTCTCCTTAGTAAAAATTCTGGAGAGAGAGAGGTGGAGGTTGAGAGGTGAGGACATATAAGAATTTAGATGTTGTTTCTCACAGGGCAGCAAGCGGTGGGAGACTTTGACCTGGATCCTTCAGGCTTATCTCACATATTTGCTAATCATGTGGAAGAGGGAGCACATAGATTTTAAACTGTTAACTACAACACAAACCACACGTGTGAGAGGATAGCAATGAAACATAAAAGCAAGGGACCAAAGTTTGCAATTCTTCCATTTTTTTTTAAGTTGCCGTAACTAAATTCATACCATGAAGAACAAGTCAAAATATGATGAGGTAAACATTCTGTACAGTCATGCAATGAGATCACGGTTAAATACTAACATATTTCTTTCCCATATTCCCTTGAAAGTGTTTTCATCTATTGCTTTCCAGTTCACAAGTAGCTTTACTCTTCCCTTCTCAGTACTAACAATTCTTTTGGACTGTTCAAATTTTCTTTTCCAAGCAAAACATAAAATTATATATTGCAGATGTGAATTCTTTAGATTAAAATTAGGCTCACAGTTTAAAGTTTAAAGATAAGGTATAGCAATCAAAATGTTTGCAGGGTATACTTTATCAATTATATATTATTTAATATCCCCAGTGTGCTTACTCTGTTGCCCACTATACAAAATAATTCTTGTTGAGTTATTTTGCTCTTGAGGAAGGTTATTCATTTTTAAGACTCTCTACTCAATTTTAACCTGGAAGCAAGCTTAATTTTACTATAGGGATGTTGCTGTTATGAAGTCTGATATATCTAAAAAAAGAGATTTTATATTTGTAAAATACCAATTACACACTATTTCAAGCAAATACATTTTTCAAATACAGGAATAATATGTAAAAGAAACATAATAGGTCAAACATGCTTAATATGAACTTTATATATACCCTAAACCACAGAAGAAAAACCAGTGTATAAATAAATTGCTCGGTAATGTAGCCAGTTGTCTTGATGACCTTAGATTATAAGACCTAATTTGCTAAGAGCCAGAATCAAGATGGTTTTATTGAACAACAATTAAACATCTCATTTAGCCTCCTTCATTAGCCTCAATGATGACTCCAGACAATATTCTTTTCAGATTATATGTCCATTTTCTTCCTATTAATTACACCTTTTGTCTACATTTACATTATCACATTATCTCTAATACATTCATTTTTAATAAAACATTCTGTGTTCATCTCTCTATTGGGGAAATTAGGAGTACTATAATGTGATTTAAAATACTCAAATTAAATTTTACTCAGAATTTTCCTCTTACAAATCAAAATTTTATGATATCACAAACCTCTTTATTTCATTTGATTCATTGTTTTTCTCTTGACTTACATGTGTAGCCAAAACTTAAATACCTGATCCCTAGATGGTCTGTGGGAGCTATTCTCAGTGTTAATGTTTGTCATGTATAAACTGTGTTTGATGTGGTTATTTATTTGTGCTATGTAAGATAAAATGATTTTATTGGTACCTCATCAAATGTGACATTATTTGTCTACTACTTTTCATAAGATTTTTGACATCTGAGGGTGAGAGTGGCTACAGAGGTGATTGGAACCAGTGACCTGCTGGCTGCAAAATTGTTGAGAATCTGATATGGATGATGGTGATACACAATGTTATCAACCTTCCTGGGTCTTGAGTGAAGACAAGATGCTATGGCATTGAGATTTCCATTTGTTTAAATGTATGCTGTAAAAATTGAATGGTTTTTTTTTTTTCCTGAAATCATTATATATACACAACCTGTCCATTAGTCACCTCATACATTTTATTATCACTTCATACTTTATTTTTTTCCTTTGACCTCAGGAAGAATCTCAAGTAATTCTAAAACCCATTAGTATCTCTGAACACTCACAAAAAATCCATAAATGATTTCTTAATGGTCATTACTAATCGGTATTAAGCAATCTTGGACTGGATAGAAGTGATTGTATGGAGACTTTAAAAAATCTTTAATATGCGAACTCTCTTATTCTCTTTTGTTAAAACTATTATTTCCCTTCTGAGCATCTAAAAGAAATACAAAATATTTACCACTCAGTAAAACCATCATAATAAATGGGAAAATTCCATTTTCACTCTCCATTATTACAGTATGTTGGATGCTAAAATAAGAAAGTTGCAAAACTCCTTTAATTTACAAAGAGTGTAAGGAATCCTGATTATCCCCCATCTCCCACACTTCTGGTTGATCCCTTGAGCAGGACAGCTTAGACAAAGGGCTTAGTGATATTGAGTTTAGATATGGTTTCCAGCTTCTGTGGACACCTGTGCCACCTGAGGAATGATCTTAGTACTGTGGGATATAACATAGAAACATGGGATTTAGAATAATACAGATGGAGTTCAAATCCTGGCACCACTATATTGTAGTTGTATGCTTAGACCCAGTTGCTTGTAAAGTAGTGATAATGCTAATACGACCTTATAAAGTTAAATGAAATAATGAATGAAAACTCCTAGCACAGTTCCTATTATACAGTAAGTATGCAAATAAGGTTAATCATTACTCTTATTCTCACTTCTGTCCCTAAGAGATCTTTCTCAGTGGGCCCCTTTCTCACACCTCAAAGGAGAGGACCAACTACAGGAATATAACAAGAGTTAAAAACAAATCCCCAAAATGAGAGAATTTTCACTGAGACTCACAGGTTGGGCAATGGTGCTATTTATTGGGGCTTAATAAGAGTCCAAGCAGTTCTCTGTGTTATGCTCAGCACTGTCACTGAATTTAGTACATTAACAGATAATCTGGTCAAAAGTTGAAATTGTCTCCAATGACCTTCAAAGTTGCAACCCCCCTGTTTAGAAGGTCTAGAGCTAATTCAAGCCAATTTTGTTATTATTTAGAATTATAAACATAGAAAAAGGATCTTTTGTAGACACCATTTATTACTATTCATAAAAGTTGGGAGTTTTCATCTTCCTAAGTATGTTTGAGTGTAACGTGTGATTAAGAGCTTTGTCTAAATGCTTTCCACATTCACTATGGGAAGCAGGCATAGTGGGGATAGTGGGGTGTCTTTAGGAGAATTTGTGTAATAGGAGCCCTTCCACTTTCCCAGGTATTATAGGAACATACAGGCAGAGGTGCCTCTACTAACAGCTCACAATGAAGTGTCCATTAGGCCAGTTACTCTTAGCAAACTAATGAGGAGTTTGGGCAAAGGGAGATACTACCACAGTGAAGGACCTTACATGCATGAGAACACTGATGCCTTGGAACTTGGCATTTCCAGTTCCCACCATTTTTGGCTTAGAACTTACTCCTCTAGGTTAGTGTCTTACTCAGCTATAGCACTGAAGAAAAGAAATCAGTGACCCCACTAGGGGAATAGTAGATCCTGGCAAGTTGCTTAAGCAGTCCCCATTTGAAGTCAGACTTCTTGAATTTAGTCTAACTCAGCCACTTTTACACCTGGTGACTTCGAGAAATCTTTTAGCCTCTTATGTCTAATTTTTCTATTTCTAAAATGAAATATACCTCATAGGATTTTTGTGGATAATGAAAGTAAAGATAATGAAAGTAAAGAACTTAGCACATTTATTGGAATATTTTAAATGCTCAAAAAAATTAGGGTTTTTGTTGGTAATATTTTGGGGACACTGTTGGTTCCATATTGGAAGACCAATCTAGTGAGATAAATTTTCTTTGAGTTAAATATAGTAGCAATGGGGTCCTTAGGGAACTACAGAATTAAGAACATGGAGGATCATATCCTAGCCAGCACTTTGGGCTAGAAAAATAGTGGCAAGAGGTTATAGAGTCTAAGAAAACCAGCAAATCACACAATTTGTGGATACCTTGGGCACTCATTAGAATGATGAGATAATGTCCATTAGGTCAGTAAAACCCTTTATCTAGGACCTTGGACACCTTGATGCTGAATTGTGTTTTCCCAAAATTCATTTGTTGAAGTCCTACCCCTAGGACCTCAGAATGTGACCCTAGTTGGAGGTAGGGTCTTTATAGATACCAAATTAAAATGAGGTCATTGGAGTGGACCCGAATCCAGTAGGACTGGTAATTTATAGAAAGGGGAAATTTGGACATAGAAATATGAAGAGAGGGAGAATGCCATGTGAAAGGTCACAGGAAGAAGATAGCCATCTGCAAGCCAAAGAGAGAGTCCTGGAGAAGATCCTTCCCTCACAACCCTTGCAAAGAACCAATCCTACCAGTGTCTTAGATTTTGGAACATGAGACAATAAATTTCTGTTGTTTAGGCTGCCCAGTTTGTGGTACTTTGTTATAGTAGCCCTAGCACGTTAGTATAGACACTTAATAAAAAGCATCATGGAGCAGACTTGGTGAGGATATTGGTGGTGCAAGTAGTGGCATGTAAAAGTAGTAAGGCCTCCTTCAGTTACAGAGATACCCATGGTCACAGACACTAGGAAAGATATCTTAGGGGAGTTGGGAAAAATAGGATCCCAGAACCCTCTTCTAGTTTTCCAAGGGGTTTTGGAACATAGCGGTAATAACTATCTCATTTGCTTTCTACTTGACCTTAAAAACATGCTCAAAGGTTCAGCATATTTAGGTAGGGACTTATATGTGGTTTGAAACTAATGGTATGTAATGGTATGTAAGTATGAACCTTACTTCTAACTCTAACTCTACCATTTTTGTAAATCAAACTCAGATGGTAGAAAACATCAATAAAAATATTTCTACCTTTGTTTTTTTTTTAATATAATTTTTTATTTTTTATAAACATATATTTTTATCCACAGGGGTACAGGTCTGTGAATCACCAGGTTTACACACTTCACAGCACTCACCAAAGCACATACCCTCCCCAATGTCCATAATCCCACCCCCTTCTCCCAAACCCCCTCCCCCCAGCAACCCTCAGTTTGTTTTGTGAGATTAAGAGTCACTTATGGTTTGTCTCCCTCCCAATCCCATCTTCTTTCATTTATTCTTCTCGTACCCACTTAAGCCCCCATGTTGCAACACCACTTCCTCATATCAGGGAGATCATATGATAGTTGTCTTTCTCCGCCTGACTTATTTCGCTAAGCATGATACGCTCTAGTTCCATCCATGTTGTCGCAAATGGCAAGATTTCATTTCTTTTGATGGCTGCATAGTATTCCATTGTGTATATATACCACATCTTCTTGATCCATTCATCTGTTGATGGACATCTAGGTTCTTTCCATAGTTTGGCTATTGTGGACATTGCTGCTATAAACATTCGAGTACACGTGCCCCTTTGGATCACTACGTTTGTATCTTTAGGGTAAATACCCAATAGTGCAGTTGCTGGGTCATAGGGCAGTTCTATTTTCAACATTTTGAGGAACCTCCATGCTGTTTTCCAGAGAGGTTGCACCAGCTTGCATTCCCACCAACAGTGTAGGAGGGTTCCCCTTTCTCCGCATCCTCGCCAGCATCTGTCATTTCCTGACTTGTTGATTTTAGCCATTCTGACTGGTGTGAGGTGATATCGCATTGTGGTTTTGATTTGTATTTCCCTGATGCCGAGTGATATGGAGCACTTTTTCATGTGTCTGTTGGCCATCTGGATGTCTTCTTTGCAGAAATGTCTGTTCATGTCCTCTGCCCATTTCTTGATTGGATTATTTGTTCTTTGGGTGTTGAGTTTGCTAAGTTCTTTATAGATTCTGGACACTAGTCCTTTATCTGATATGTCCTTTGAAAATATCTTCTCCCATTCTGTCAGTTGTCTTTTGATTTTGTTAACTGTTTCCTTTGCTGTGCAAAAGCTTTTGATCTTGATGAAATCCCAATAGTTCATTTTTGCCCTTGCTTCCCTTGCCTTTTGCGTTGTTCCTAGGAAGATGTTGCTGCGGCTGAGGTCGAAGAGGTTGCTGCCTGTGTTCTCCTCAAGGATTTTGATGGATTCCTTTCTCACATTGAGGTCCTTCATCCATTTTGAGTCTATTTTCGTGTGTGGTGTAAGGAAATGGTCCAATTTCATTTTTCTGCATGTGGCTGTCCAATTTTCCCAGCACCATTTATTGAAGAGGCTGTCTTTTTTCCATTGGACATTCTTTCCTGCTTTGTCGAAGATTAGTTGACCATAGAGTTGAGAGTCTATTTCTGGGCTCTCTATTCTGTTCCATTGATCTATGGGTCTGTTTTTGTGCCAGTACCATGCTGTCTTGATGATGACAGCTTTGTAATAGAGCTTGAAGTCCGGGATTGTGATGCCACCAACATTGGCTTTCTTTTTCAATATCCCTTTAGCTATTCGAGGTCTTTTCTGGTTCCATACAAATTTTAGAATTATTTGTTCCATTTCTTTGAAAAAGATGGATGGTACTTTGATAGGAATTGCATTAAATGTGTAGATTGCACCTCTTTTTATCCTCTTTCTCCCCACTCACGATTTTGGATCTCTTCTAATTTGGTTAAAGCATATTTTCCTGGGGTTGTTGCCACCCTTTTAGTATTTTACTTGCCCCTTCATTTACTCTTATCTGGACAAAATGACAAGACATAAAAATTCAACACAAAAAAAAGAACAAGAGGCAGTACCGAAGGCTAGGGACCTAATCAATACAGACATCGGTAATATGTCAGATCTAGAGTTCAGAATGACAATTCTCAAGGTTCTAGCCGGGCTCGAAAAAGGCATGGAAGATATTAGAGAAACCCTCTCGAGAGATATAAAAGCCCTTTCTGGAGAAATAAAAGAACTAAAATCTAACCAAGGTGAAATCAAAAAAGCTATTAATGAGGTGCAATCAAAAATGGAGGCTCTCACTGCTAGGATAAATGAGGCAGAAGAAAGAATTAGTGATATAGAAGACCAAATGACAGAGAATAAAGAAGCTGAGCAAAAGAGGGACAAACAGCTACTGGACCACGAGGGGAGAATTCGAGAGATAAGTGACACCATAAGACGAAACAACATTAGAATAATTGGGATTCCAGAAGAAGAAGAAAGTGAGAGGGGAGCAGAAGGTATACTGGAGAGAATTATTGGGGAGAATTTCCCCAATATGGCAAAGGGAACGAGCATCAAAATTCAGGAGGTTCAGAGAATGCCCCTCAAAATCAATAAGAATAGGCCCACACCCCGTCACCTAATAGTAAAATTTACAAGTCTCAATGACAAAGAGAAAATCCTGAAAGCAGCCCGGGAAAAGAAGTGTGTAACATACAATGGTAAAAATATTAGATTGGCAGCTGACTTATCCACAGAGACCTGGCAGGCCAGAAAGAGCTGGCAGGATATTTTCAGAGCACTAAACGAGAAAAACATGCAGCCAAGAATACTATATCCAGCTAGGCTATCATTGAAAATAGAAGGAGAGATTAAAAGCTTCCAGGACAAACAACAACTGAAAGAATTTGCAAATACCAAACCAGCTCTACAGGAAATATTGAAAGGGGTCCTCTAAGCAAAGAGAGAGCCTACAAGTGGTAGATCAGAAAGGAACAGAGACCATATACAGTAACAGTCACCTTACAGGCAATACAATGGCACTAAATTCATATCTCTCAATAGTTACCCTGAATGTGAATGGGCTAAATGCCCCTGTCAAAAGACACAGGGTATCAGAATGGATAAAAAAACAAAACCCATCTATATGTTGCCTCCAAGAAACACATTTTAAGCCCGAAGACACCTCCAGATTTAAAGTGAGGGGGTGGAAAAGAATTTACCATGCTAATGGACATCAGAAGAAAGCAGGAGTGGCAATCCTTATATCAGATCAATTAGATTTTAAGCCAAAGACTATAATAAGAGATGAGGAAGGACATTATATCATACTCAAAGGGTCTGTCCAACAAGAAGATCTAACAATTTTAAATATCTATTCCCCCAACGTGGGAGCAGCCAACTATATAAACCAATTAATAACAAAATCAAAGAAACACATCAACAATAATACAATAATAGTAGGGGACTTTAACACTCCCCTCACTGAAATGGACAGGTCATCCAAGCAAAAGCTCAGCAAGGAAATAAAGGCCTTAAATGACACACTGGACCAGATGGACATCACAGATATATTCAGAACTTTTCATCCCAAAGCAACAGAATACACATTCTTCTCTAGTGCACATGGAACATTCTCCAGAATAGATCACATCCTCGGTCCTAAATCAGGACTCAACCGGTATCAAAAGATTGGGATCATTCCCTGCATATTTTCAGACCACAATGCTCTAAAGCTAGAACTCAACCACAAAAGGAAGTTTGAAAAGAACCCAAATACATGGAGACTAAACAGTATCCTTCTAAAAAATGAATGGGTCAACCGGGAAATTAAAGAAGAATTGAAAAAAATCATGGAAACAAATGATAATGAAAACACAACGGTTCAAAATCTGTGGGACATAACAAAGGCAGTCCTGAGAGGAAAATATATAGCGGTACAAGCCTTTCTCAAGAAACAAGAAAGGTCTCAGGTACACAACCTAACCCTACACCTAAAGGATCTGGAGAAAGAACAAGAAAGAAACCCTAAGCCCAGCAGGAGAAGAGAAATCATAAAGATCAGAGCAGAAATCAATGAAATAGAAACCAAAAAAACAATAGAACAAATCAACGAAACTAGGAGCTGGTTCTTTGAAAGAATTAATAAAATTGATAAACCCCTGGCCCGACTTATCAAAAAGAAAAGAGAAAGGACCCAAATAAATAAAATCATGAATGAAAGAGGAGAGATCACAACTAACACCAAAGAAATACAAACTATTATAAGAACATACTATGAGCAACTCTATGGCAATAAATTTGACAATCTGGAAGAAATGGATGCATTCCTAGAAACATATAAACTACCACAACTGAACCAGGAAGAAATAGAAAGCCTGAACAGACCCATAACCAGTAAGGAGATTGAAACAGTCATTAAAAATCTCCAAACAAACAAAAGCCCAGGGCCAGACGGCTTCCCGGGGGAATTCTACCAAACATTTAAAAAAGAACTAATTCCTATTCTCCTGAAACTGTTCCAAAAAATAGAAATGGAAGGAAAACTTCCAAACTCATTTTATGAGGCCAGCATCACCTTGATCCCAAAACCAGACAAGGATCCCACCAAAAAAGAGAGCTATAGACCGATATCCTTGATGAACACAGATGCGAAAATACTCAACAAAATACTAGCCAATAGGATTCAACAATACATTAAAAAGATTATTCACCACGACCAAGTGGGATTTATTCCAGGGCTGCAAGGTTGGTTCAACATCCGCAAATCAGTCAATGTGATACAACACATCAATAAAAGAAAGAACAAGAACCATATGATACTCTCAATAGATGCTGAAAAAGCATTTGACAAAGTACAACATCCCTTCCTGATCAAAACTCTTCAAAGTGTAGGGATAGAGGGCACATACCTCAATATCATCAAAGCCATCTATGAAAAACCCACCACAAATATCATTCTCAATGGAGAAAAACTGAAAGCTTTTCTGCTAAGGTCAGGAACACGGCAGGGATGTCCATTATCACCACTGCTATTCAACATCGTACTAGAGGTCCTAGCCTCAGCAATCAGACAACAAAAGGAAATTAAAGGCATCCAAATCGGCAAAGAAGAAGTCAAATTATCACTCTTCGCAGATGATATGATACTATATGTGGAAAACCCAAAAGACTCCACTCCAAAACTGCTAAAACTTATACAGGAATTCAGTAAAGTGTCAGGATATAAAATCAATGCACAGAAATCAGTTGCATTTCTCTACACCAACAGCAAGACAGAAGAAAGAGATATTAAGGAGTCAATCCCATTTACAATTGCATCCAAAACCATAAGATACCTAGGAATAAACCTAACCAAAGAGACACAGAATCTATACTCAGAAAACTATAAAGTACTCATGAAAGAAATTGAGGAAGACACAAAGAAATGGAAAAATGTTCCATGCTCCTGGATTGGAAGAATAAATATTGTAAAAATGTCTATGCTACCTAAAGCAATCTACACATTTAATGCAATTCCTATCAAAGTACCATCCATCTTTTTCAAAGAAATGGAACAAATAATTCTAAAATTTATATGGAACCAGAAAAGACCTCGAATAGCCAAAGGGATATTGAAAAAGAAAGCCAACGTTGGTGGCATCACAATTCCGGACTTCAAGCTCTATTACAAAGCTGTCATCATCAAGACAGCATGGTACTGGCACAAAAACAGACACATAGATCAATGGAACAGAATAGAGAGCCCAGAAATAGACCCTCAAATCTATGGTCAACTAATCTTCGACAAAGCAGGAAAGAATGTCCAATGGAAAAAAGACAGCCTTTTCAATAAATGGTGCTGGGAAAATTGGACAGCCACATGCAGAAAAATGAAATTGGACCATTTCCTTACACCACACACAAAAATAGACTCAAAATGGATGAAGGACCTCAATGTACGAAAGGAATCCATCAAAATCCTTGAGGAGAACACGGGCAGCAACCTCTTCGACCTCTGCCGCAGCAACATCTTCCTAGGAACAACGCAAAAGGCAAGGGAAGCAAGGGAAAAAATCAACTACTGGGATTTCATCAAGATCAAAAGCTTTTGCACAGCAAAGGAAACAGTTAACAAAATCAAAAGACAACTGACAGAATGGGAGAAGATATTTGCAAATGACATATCAGATAAAGGACTAGTGTCCAGAATCTATAAAGAACTTAGCAAACTCAACACCCAAAGAACAAATAATCCAATCAAGAAATGGGCAGAAGACATGAACAGACATTTCTGCAAAGAAGATATCCAGATGGCGAACAGACACATGAAAAAGTGCTCCATATCACTCGGCATCAGGGAAATACAAATCAAAACCACAATGAGATATCACCTCACACCAGTCAGAATGGCTAAAATCAACAAGTCAGGAAATGACAGATGCTGGCGAGGATGCGGAGAAAGGGGAACCCTCCTACACTGTTGGTGGGAATGCAAGCTGGTCAGCCACTCTGGAAAACAGCATGGAGGTTCCTCAAAATGTTGAAAATAGAACTGCCCTATGACCCAGCAATTGCACTATTGGGTATTTACCCTAAAGATACAAATGTAGTGATCCAAAGGGACACATGCACCCGAATGTTTATAGCAGCAATGTCCACAATAGCCAAACTATGGAAAGAACCTAGATGTCCATCAACAGATGAATGGATCAAGAAGATGTGGTATATATACACAATGGAATACTATGCAGCCATCAAAAGAAATGAAATCTTGCCATTTGCAACAACATGGATGGAACTAGAGCGTATCATGCTTAGCGAAATAAGTCAAGCAGAGAAAGACAACTATCATATGATCTCCCTGATATGAGGAAGTGGTGATGCAACATGGAGGCTTAAGTGGGTAGAAGAAGAATAAATGAAACAAGATGGGATTGGGAGGGAGACAAACCATAAGTGACTCTTAATCTCACAAAACAAACTGAGGGTTGCCGGGGGGAGGGGGTTTGGGAGAAGGGGGTGGGATTATGGACATTGGGGAGGGTATGTGATTTGTTGAGTGCTGTGAAGTGTGTAAACCTGGTTATTCACAGACCTGTACCCCTGGGGATAAAAATATATGTTTATAAAAAATAAAAAATTAAAAAAAAAATGTGTAGATTGCTTTAGGTAGCATAGACATTTTCACAATATTTATTCTTCCAATCCAGGAACATGGAACATTTTTCCATTTCTTTGTGTCTTCCTCAATTTCTTTCATGAGTACTTTATAGTTTTCTGAGTATAGATTCTGTGTCTCTTTGGTTAGGTTTATTCCTAGGTATCTTATAGTTTTGGGTGCAATTGTAAATGGGATTGACTCCTTAATTTCCCTTTCTTCTGTCTTGCTGTTGGTGTAGAGAAATGCAACTGATTTCTGTGCATTGATTTTATATCCTGACACTTTACTGAATTCCTGTATAAGTTCTAGCAGTTTTGGAGTGGAGTCTTTTGGGTTTTCCACATATAGTATCATATCATCTGTGAAGAGTGATAATTTGACTTCTTCTTTGCTGATTTGGATGCCTTTAATTTCCTTTTGTTGTCTGATTGCTGAGGCTAGGACCTCTAGTACGATGTTGAATAGCAGTGGTGATAATGGACATCCCTGCCGTGTTCCTGACCTTAGCGGAAAAGCTTTCAGTTTTTCTCCATTGAGAATGATATTTGCGGTGGGTTTTTCATAGATGGCTTTGATGATATTGAGGTATGTGCCCTCTATCCCTACACTTTGAAGAGTTTTGATCAGGAAGGGATGCTGTGCTTTGTCAAATGCTTTTTCAGCATCTATTGAGAGTATCATATGGTTCTTGTTCTTACTTTTATTGATGTGTTGTATCACATTGACTGATTTGCGGATGTTGAACCAACCTTGCAGCCATGGAATAAATCCCACTTGGTCGTGGTGAATAATCTTTTTAATGTACTGTTGAATCCTATTGGCTAGTATTTTGTTGAGTATTTTTGCATCTGTGTTCATCAAGGATATTGGTCTATAGCTCTCTTTTTTGGTGGGATCCTTGTCTGGTTTTGGGATCAAGGTGATGCTGGCCTCTTAAAATGAGTTTGGATGTTTTCCTTCCATATCTATTTTTTGGAACAGTTTTAGGAGAATAGGAATTAGTTCTTCTTTAAATGTTTGGTAGAATTCCCCTGGGAAGCCGTCTGGCCCTGGGCTTTTGTTTGTTTGGAGATTTTTAATGACTGTTTCAATCTCCTTACTGGTTATGGGTCTGTTCAGGCTTTCTATTTCTTCCTGGTTCAGTTGTGGTAGTTTATATGTTTCTAGGAATGCATCCATTTCTTCCAGATTGTCAAATTTATTGCCGTAGAGTTGCTCATAGTATGTTCTTATAATAGTTTGTATTTCTTTGGTGTTAGTTGTGATCTCTCCTCTTTCATTCATGATTTTATTTATTTGGGTCCTTTCTCTTTTCTTTTTGATAATTCGGGCCAGGGGTTTATCAATTTTATTAATTCTTTCAAAGAACCAGCTCCTACTTTCGTTGATTTGTTCTATTGTTTTTTTGGTTTCTATTTCATTGATTTCTGCTCTGATCTTTATGATTTCTCTTCTCCTGCTAGGCTTAGGGTTTCTTTCTTGTTCTTTCTCCAGCTCCTTTAGGTGTAGGGTTAGATTGTGTACCTGAGACCTTTCTTGTTTCTTGAGAAAGGCTTGTACCGCTATATATTTTCCTCTCAGGACTGCCTTTGTTATGTCCCACAGATTTTGAACCGTTGTATTTTCATTATCATTTGTTTCCATGATTTTTTTCAATTCTTCTTTAATTTCCCGGTTGACCCATTCATTCTTTAGAAGGATGCTGTTTAGTCTCCATGTATTTTGGTTCTTTTCAAACTTCCTTTTGTGGTTGAGTTCTAGCTTTAGAGCATTGTGGTCTGAAAATATGCAGGGAATGATCCCAATTTTTTGATACCAGTTGAGTCCTGATTTAGGACCAAGGATGTGATCTATTCTGGAGAATGTTCCATGTGCACTAGAGAAGAATGTGTATTCTGTTGCTTTGGGATGAAATGTTCTGAATATATCTGTGATGTCCATCTGGTCCAGTGTGTCATTTAAGGCCTTTATTTCCTTGCTGATCTTTTGCTTGGATGACCTGTCCATTTCAGAGAGGGGGTGTTAAAGTCCCCTACTATTATTGTATTATTGTTGATGTGTTTCTTTGATTTTGTTATTAATTGGTTTATATAGTTGGCTGCTCCCACGTTGGGGGCATAGATATTTAAAATTGTTAAATCTTCTTGTTGGACAGAACCTTTGAGTATGATATAGTGTCCTTCCTCATCTCTTATTATAGTCTTTGGCTTAAAATCTAATTGATCTGATATAAGGATTGCCACTCCTGCTTTCTTCTGATGTCCATTAGCATGGTAAATTCTTTTCCACCCCCTCACTTTAAATCTGGAGGTGTCTTCGGGCTTAAAATGTGTTTCTTGGAGGCAACATATAGATGGGTTTTGTTTTTTTATCCATTCTGATACCCTGTGTCTTTTGACAGGGGCATTTAGCCCATTCACATTCAGGGTAACTATTGAGAGATATGAATTTAGTGCCATTGTTTTCCCTGTAAGGTGACTGTTACTGTATATGGTGTCTGTTCCTTTCTGATCTACCACTTGTAGGCTCTCTCTTTGCTTAGAGGACCCCTTTCAAGATTTCCTGTAGAGCTGGTTTGGTGTTTGCAAATTCTTTCAGTTGTTGTTTGTCCTGGAAGCTTTTAATCTCTCCTTCTATTTTCAATGATAGCCTAGCTGGATATAGTATTCTGGGCTGCATGTTTTTCTCATTTAGTGCTCTGAAAATATCATGCCAGCTCTTTCTGGCCTGCCAGGTCTCTGTGGATAAGTCAGCTGCCAATCTAATATTTTTACCATTGTATGTTACAGACTTCTTTTCCCTTGCTGCTTTCAGGATTTTCTCTTTGTCATTGAGACTTGTAAATTTTACTATTAGGTGACGGGGTGTGGGCCTATTCTTATTGATTTTGAGGGGCGTTCTCTGAACCTCCTGAATTTTGATGCTCGTTCCCTTTGCCATATTGGGGAAATTCTCCCCAATAATTCTCTCTAGTATACCTTCTGCTCCCCTCTCTCTTTCTTCTTCTTCTGGAATCCCAATTATTCTAATGTTGTTTCATCTTATGGTGTCACTTATCTAACGAATTCTCCCCTAATGGTCCAGTAGCTGTTTGTCCCTCTTTTGCTCAGCTTCTTTATTCTCTGTCATTTGGTCTTCTATATCACTAATTCTTTCTTCTGCCTCATTTATCCTAGCAGTGAGAGCCTCCATTTTTGATTGCACCTCATTAATAGCTTTTTTGATTTCAACTTGTTTAGATTTTAGTTCTTTTATTTCTCCAGAAAGGGCTTTTATATCTCTCGAGAGGGTTTCTCTAATATCTTCCATGCCTTTTTCGAGCCCGGCTAGAACCTTGAGAATTGTCATTCTGAACTCTAGATCTGACATATTACCGATGTCTGTATTGATTAGGTCCCTAGCCTTCGGTACTGCCTCTTGTTCTTTTTTTTGTGTTGAATTTTTCCGTCTTGTCATTTTGTCCTTTCAGAAAGTGGTTGTTTTTCTGTTTCCAGAATTGCTGTTCTTCTTCTCTTCGATCTCCGATGGATTTTCAGGTGTTTGCAATCTTTAGATAAGCTATCTAGCTGATCTCTGGCTAGCTGAAGTAGTCTCAGGCTGCTACTTCTCCGCCATCTTGACTCCTCCACTCTACCTTTGTTTTGAATGACACAGGCCACTGGAGTTGTACATAGTTGTATGAAATTAATTAATAACACATTCAGTTTTATGTCAGACATTTTTTGAGCCTTTACTATATGTCAGGCTCCACTGATATTAGGGCTTTGATGGGAGATAAAACTTACTTCCTGTCCTGACAGTACTTAGAATCTAGAGAGGGATGTATGTGAGCAAATAGAAAGCTGTGGCGGACTAACAATTGCTGAGGAACTCAAGGATGCTCTGAGAGATGAGATGCTGTCTCATCCTAGAGGAGATTTGGGGAGGCTATGAAATGCCTCAGGGAATACATAACACCTGAACCAAATCTAGTACACCCTCTAGTAGGTGAATACAGGTGGAGGAAAAAGACAGGACAACCCAGACAGTGGGTATAACATGGGCATTGTTATAGGGGAATGAGAGAACACGACCCATGTATAATGAGGGCGAATAATTGTTTTTCAAGAACAGGTTAGGTACCAAGGGAAGGGGATAGGATGTGCAGTTACTGGAGGGTATCCATTAACCACATGGAGTAGAAAATGAACTGATTTTCAGGCTAGAATTCATACATTTATTCAATAGACATTTATTGAAGTTCTAAATGTATTAGGCTTAAAGGATAGAAAGTCATTTTTGACCTCATGGAAATGGCTTACATTAGCATTTTGCCTGTGTCATTTCCTTGCTGTGGGGGTTCTGAACAAGTCACTAATCTAAAGTGGGAGACTCTGAGCTTAATTCCCTCATTGGCAAAATGAAAGAGCTGGATCAAGTTTGCTCTTAGTTATAAAATAACTCTGCCATGAGCAGTGAGTACATGTTCTCTTAGTTGACATGGGTAGAATGTGGTGTTGGTTCATTTCCCCACCATCTAACTCAGAGTATCCTGGACTCAAGTATACTAAGTTAATAATTCCATATTGGGAAGAAAAGTGCTCAAATAATAGTCCCATTAGGCAACAATCTGCTTCTCCCAGAGTAATAAAAGTCACACATTTATGATTTGTATGAAATAAAACTGTGAGCTTTGTTTTTTCTGTGAAAAATCTGTCACTGTGGAAACTGGTTTTTATCACTCAGAGGGTTACTGTAATAATTGTAGACTTTTCGACACTCATTCTCACTCCAACAAACAATGGGATATTTACATCTTAGTTTATGAGCAATTATGACTCAATTGTGAAAATATTAAGTGTTGAGAGGAGAGAAACATGGCTGGCCCTGGGGAAATATCTCAAGCAAGTAGAATTTGTGCTCATTTCCCCTTCCCTCCCTGATTATGTTTAAGTACCCCTCCTTTCTTTCTTTACCTTCACCTCAACCTGTCTTCTCATTTAGGTTGGTAGCCAATGAATGACTGGTGCTTATCAGCCAGTAATTATGAACTTAAGAAAATGATCTATTGTATTCCTTATAATAATTCATTAAGAATATACCATTATCGTTTTCTTACAGGTGAGGACACTGAGACTCTGAAATAAGAGAATTTTTCCAGGACCATGTAACTAGTAAATTCCAGAGCTGGGATTGGAACCCAGGTATGGTTTCTCCCCAGGCTTTGTTCTTATTCAGATTCTCTCTCTGTGTGTCTCTCTCTGGAAGAGTAAGATCACCCCCAATGAGTATGCTAGTTGTAGGTATCAATTTATAATTGCTGGATCAATATTGATGTCTAAATATGAATCAGTATTGATTTCTAAGTCATGGTCTCATGGAGCATAACCATCCATACTCCTTTCTCAGCTTCAGTGTTTACCACCTTCACATTATTTGGGGGGAACTAAAACTCTTCTTTCTGCTGTAATGTTAGGCATAAACCTTCCAACATAATGCATTTTTGAAGCATTTAAAAATTATTTAGATGGGGTGTTTGTTATTTTTATTTTATTTGGTTTTAATGGAGAAAAGTACTTTGCAAAAATCTTGAAGACAATTATCTTTCTCTATGGAAGTGACTATAAGCCAGGGGCAAAAAAGAACTTACCAAGTAGAAGATAAACAAACAAACAAACAAACAAGCAAACAGCAGTGACAAATTGAGGCTCCTCACTGACATTTCTCCTTGAGAGAAAAGGAGTATGTGGTCACAGAACACAAAGCAGTCATCCAGGACTATTTTCATGGCCACACAACTTAACATTCTGGTGAAAGAATCAGAAAAGAAATAGAATAACTGGTGGATAAACCATAAAAATAAACTCTTCTCCCTGTCCCTACCCCTAACAAAATGGTATTTAACAAGTGAAAGCTGATGAAATAAGCCTAGAAATAAGAAAATTATGTTTTAGCACTCTTAAAAGGAGTTGCTTAGCATTATTTATGTTCAATCAATTATTTCTCTTACTTTCCTCCTACAAATTGTCCCTCTCCTCTCTTGAAACTGTACATTAACCTAAAATCCATTAACCATAATGGAAAGAAGCAACTGTCTAGTGGGCCTGTTGTAACTTTCAAAGATGTTTTGTAGGATATGGCTACCCATACCAGTTGAAAGGATAGTCTTCACCAAACCTGTTCATTTGTTTTTATTTTCCTCAACTTGACATTGTGCTGACCTGCACACCTTGCTCAAGCCCTGCAACCTTGATAATGCCCGTGGGTCCACCTAGTATTACATACACAGCACCAAGGGACCCCAAGATGAATTACATTTCAGAGTGAAGAGTTCAGCAGCATAGACTGAGTAGTAGAAGTGATCTGAGAGTTTTCTGCTTGCCCCTCATGTAGGTTTTTACACTCTGGCTTGAGGGGCTATCAAAAGATTCCCATCCTTCTTGTCCATCATTGTAGCTCATCTTCTGTATGTATTTCTCTTCAACCCCAGCCCTGATTCTACAGCCTTCCAGTCTCATATTGTCAACCCATTGTGTTTCTTCACAATTTCAAATATATCATGGACAAAGCAAGTCCTTCACTTTCCCCATTGCACTGCCGACCTCTCTCAGAAATTCTCCCAGGTCTGTTCAAAAAAAAAAAAAAAAAGTAATGTTTGATTCCTCCCTCAAATTCTCCCTCTCTCGTCTCATTAACTCAATTGGAATTTTATCACCCCCAAAACTAAAAGACAAAGGCAAATCTATTGTTTCTTCCTCTACTCTATATCAGGTCCTAGTTTTGTTGTTGTTGTTATTGTTGTTTTTCCTGACACTGATGTTCTCTCATCCTTTATACCCAAGAAATTATGATCATGTCCTAGCTAATATCACGGTCTCTAGTCCTTTTTCCTTCCAATCCTTTCTGCATATCATATAGTTACACTGTTCTCAAGATGGTATTTTCCTTGAGTTTGTCCTCTACTTAGAAGCCTGAGCTAGGTTCCAGGCTCTCCTGAATCAGCTTTAAATATCAAGTTGTTATAGGACCTACTGTAAATCTATCAAACCTCATTTCTTGCTGTTCCCTTAAACACATTGCTACATCAGACAATTATCATTCATCTCACCAACACAGAGTTTATTTCTAACTTTCATATCTCTCCTCACTTAAAAGGTTTTTAAAAATACTTCTTGTTTATGTTGATCCTAGTCACTAAAATATAAATCTCAGCTCATATGCTTTTTCATGAAGTTTTCTCTGACCATTCCGGCCTGTAACCTTGATTGATTATTTGCTTCTTTGAATTTCTGTTGGTCTCTACTGATCGAATGTTATCTTGTATTTTTCTTGAATACTTTCATGACAATTAGTCTCATCTTTCCAATTAGAGTTCTGTATTTCTGATCTCCTGGGTATCACCAGATTCTCTCCTTGCAGACACATTCAGCTACTACAGCCCAACTCTTGAGTGTACCTCTGTGTGCACCTTTCTGCCCATTTCACACTCGGGCATGAGAGTAGAACTGTGGGTAAGGCCAGTGTATATTCTAAAGAATGAGTGAAAACTTTTGCATTTTTAAAGCTTTTACAAGCTATTTTCAAGGTCCACTCATACCGTGTCACTTCAAAATTATTAAAAATGAGAATTTGCTTTTGTGACATTTGGAGAACTATGCTCAGAAATGTCTACATACTTTTCAGTTTCTTGGGGTTTAAGTTCAAAATTTTCAAATTGTCTGTTGAACTTCACTGGAGAGAAATGACCTTCACATTAATTATTAATTTTTTGAATTCTATTATGTATGTTAGTGACCATGCAGTATATCATTAGTTTTTGATGTAGTGTTATATATATATATATATTTATCTTTTTACTATGAGTCTATTTCATTGTTAGTAAGGTTCTAGGAAAACTCAAGCTATTCTGGCTGTTTTCCTCATTATTTGTGTTGTGGTTTTTCCAAGAGTTTCAAGCTAAGTCAATCCAGATATAAGTAATAAACTTTCATAACTTGGTGAAGTTTCCAAAATCTCTAGCATTTAAAATTTTTTTCTCTAGAAAGAAAGCAGTCAGACATTACCATAATTTCCTAACTTGTTATATTCAGCTATACTGAGTAATGAGTTTGAAATGTTATGGGTATAGCCTCTTGCTCCTCATAATCACTAATAATCATTGAGCACTTACTGTACATTTTTATTTATATCTGTATACTGTTCTGAACTAAGTATTTTAAATTTAGTGGCATATGTGATTCTAAAAACAGCTCTGTTGGTAGGTTGATTTTATTAATAGCTACAATTTTCCATACATCCCTTGTCTTAGTCCATTCAGGCCACTATAACTGAATACCACTGAGTGGGTGGCTTATAAACAACAGAAATTTATTTCTCACAGTTCTGGAGGCTAGGAGCCCCACCTCAAGGCTCTGGCAGGCATGGTCATGTTCTCTGCGGAGAGCCCTCTTTTTGGTTCATAGCTGGTACCTCCTTGCTGTGTCCTCCTGTGGTAGAAGAGGTGAGGGATCTCTCTGGACCCTCTTTTATAAAGCATCAATCCCTTTCATGAGGGTTGCACCCTCATGACTTAAGCACCTCCCAAAGGCTCTTTTTTCTAATACCATTATCTTTGGGAGTTAGGACTTCAACATATGAATCTTGGGGAGACTCATTCAGATCATAGCATCCCTGAATCTATACCCTTTAATAATTTCTTTCAATGCTGATTCAGGGCCGGGCCATGTGACTCAGTCTGATCAATGGAACATTGACAAACCTGATGCAAGTAAAGACTTGAAAAAGTATTTGCACATTTCCCTTCTTTCTCTTGGACCTCTGCTACCACAGTGAACAGATCTACACTAACTTTCTGGAGAGACAGGATTATATTGAAGGAGATCTAGGATAGACATTCTATTTTTATAAATGTTATGTTAGTCACCATAAGATAGACATTCTAAACTATGCAGCCCCAACTACTTTTCCAGATGATTGCAGAAGCCCAAGTGAGTCCAGCTGAGGTCAGCCCAGCTTGGCCCAGATTGTGTATGTGCTGATTAGTTTAAACTAATTAGTTTTGAGTTGGTTGGTTACTTAGCAATAGCTAACTGTTATATGTAGATACTAGTATTATTATGCTATGTATTAGTAAACTGAATTTTCTTTTTTTTTCTTTTTTGTAAATTTATTTATTTTCACCTTAACAGTATCATTATTTTTTCACCACACCCAGTGCTCCATGAATTTTAGAAAGAGTAAATAACTTGTTCAAGATGACTCTAAAGCCTGTGAACTTAACCATATCACTTAAACCACAATTTGCAAAACTGAAAAATGAAATCTTCAACCTAAAAATCAATAGACTAGTTCCTATACACACACACACACACTCACACACACACACAATTTTTCCATTCTTAAAGGGTAGAAATGGGCATTATGAGATAGAGGTAATGTAATGGAGCATTAAGTAATCATTACTGATCTGTTAATTTTGTATAGATGTCACTATTGACATTCTGGGCAGAATAATTTTCCTATTGTATAGGACACTTCTTGGACTGCAGCACGTTTATGGACCTTGCCTCTGTAATGTTCCTAATGCACCCCAACCCCAGTCATAATGACCATTAAAAATGTCCTCATAGTAATTTTGACTGTTAATCTTAGCACCAACCCACTGCTTCCAATTTCTAAACCTCCCTGAATGGGAATAGGACTCAGGAAAGATATCACTTCTAGTTGGGATCCACTGTTGCAATTTTTAAAATACTAGATTTAATACAAAATACTTGTAGTTTTGTGTGTGTATATGCCAATTAAAAATAGTTTAATTTAATTGTTTGAGCCCAAGAAATTATTATAAGGCAAATATCATTTACATCACCACTCAGGTACAGAAGTACGTTATCAGTTAATCTCAGATATTCCTCCTAAATTCCTTGTCTCTATTGCAACTCCTTCCATTCCCTCAAAAGTAACTACTATCCTAGATTTTATAATAACCACTTCTTAAATTTTTGTTTCTTTGTAGTTTTATCACCCAAATGTGTATCCCTAGTCAGTATAGTTTTATTTTGACTATACTTTTAAAAAATTATGCCTTGTCAGCCTCTTTTAATCTGAAGGTAACCCCTCCATCATTTTCTTTTATTTATAATTTATTTGTTGAGGAATATTAGATATTTAGTTATTTCGGGCCTATGACAATAAATATGTGGGAACACATTTTTTGTTTGGAAAAAATGGCAATATCATTTATATAATTAAGATATGTCTAATTTATACACAGTTTGTCACTACAGTGCATTCACCAAGGAACACATCATATTAAACAGTGAAGCTAATAATTACTTCTCAAGCAACAGGCCTTGATTGCTTCCAGGGAATCTATTAACTGCAGCTCTATTCCACCCATACCTGTTCAAGAATAATATCATCACTTCAGCCATTTATTTAGTGCTTTTTTCAATCAGTAATGATACAGAAAATGCTTTTGCTTCAAACCTTTCTCTGTTCAGTTGCTGTTTCATGGCTTTCTCCTCCCAAATTAGGAAAAAAATCAAAATATAGTCATTACATAGGATCTTGATGCTACAGATTGGGCTGCTTTTTTCTTAATTCTGTCCTTCAAGTTGGAAAATGTTAGAATATTGGCTTATAGTCTATTGGGAAGATAAGAAGCTACTTACCCTTTTGAAGTTGGCAAGTAAGTTGATTGCTGGAAATCTGAGTGCTATTCAAAACCAACAAAATTTGCTTTTTGATTATAACAACAATACATAATCATAGAAAACTCTGGGAGCAAGCGGAAGAGTACAAAGAAATTTAATAAAAATTAGAGGATGATGCCTTATTGACAGAGTCCATTTTCCTCATTTTAATTTGAAGACCATATGTTTAGCTGTCATTTTCAGGGACAACACGCAAAAGCCATTGCCCAAATGCTGTTTTGTTAGTTCTGCACCAATGCTGACAGTGCTTCTGGATTGGTGTGTTTTTCTCTCTCCTGGCATGTATTTCACTGTCACTATACTCAAGATTAACAACTCTGAGGGCTCACCTATCATGTGAACTCATCCACAATTTGGTTTTGTCTATAATCCTGTATGGGACTCTCTCCTATCTTTCTCTATACATCCCTTACTAGGATCTTTGGACTACATGAGCATCCCTCCAAAGTGAGTTGACTTGTGTGACAGGTAGCTCCCCATCCAGTCTGGATGGTCAATTGGGATGTAAAATAACACTAAATTCACTAATTTGTAGTTCAGGCCAGTAATATTCCTTGCTAGCTCATCTGGTGCTGAGCCACTCTATAAAACAGTATGGAGGTTCCTCAAAAAGTTGAAAATAGAGCTACCCTATGACCCAGCAATTGCACTACTGGGTATTTATCCCAAATATACAAATGTTGTGATCTGAAGGGGCACATGCACCACAATGTTTACAGTGGCAATGTCCACAATAGCAAAACTAAGGAAAGAGCCTACATGTCCATCAGCAGATGAGTGGATAAAGAAGATGTGGTGGGGGCGCCTGGGTGGCTCAGTGGGTTAAAGCCTCTGCTTTCAGCTCAGGTCATGATCTCAGGGTCCTGGGATCGAGCCCCGAGTTGGGCTCTCTGCTCATCAGGGAGCCTACTTCCCTTCCTCTCTACCTCCTGCCTCTCTGCATACTTGTGATCTCTGTCAGTCAAATGAATAAATAAAATCTTTAAAAAAAAAAAAAAGAAGAAGATGTGGTGTATATATACAATGGAATATTATGCAGCAATCAAAAATGAAATCTTGCTATTTACAACAACATGGATGGAACTAGAAGGTAATAGGCAAAGTGAACTAAATCAATTAGAGAAACACAATTATCATATGATCTCTCTGGTACATGGGATTTGAGAAACAAGGCAGAGGATCACAGGGAAGATATGAAAAAATGAAACAGGATGAAACCAGAGAGAGAGAGAGAGACCAACCATAAGAGACTCTGAATCTCAGGAAACAAACTGAGGGCTGCTGGAGGAGGGGGGTGGGAGGGATGGGATTTCTGGGTGGCAGACAATAGGACGGATATGTGCTATGGTGTGCACTGTGAATTGTGTTAAGACTGATGAATCACAGACCTGTACCCCTGAAGAAAAAATACATTATATTTTAATTAAAAATATAATATTCCTTGCTAGCTCTCACCAAAGCCTTTTTTATCCATAGTTGGGAAAGTTCTGATCATTAAGAGATTTCATAAACTTCACTCCATCTTTATTTTCCATGTGATCTCTTAGTATCTTAGGTCTCAGAGAATTTAACTGCTCCTAGGGAATAATGTTAATTAAATGATAATTAGTAATCAATAACTTGACTTGGCACTGTGCCTAGCACCGTGAAAACTTAAACTCAGTAACTTGTACTTGACACTGTGCCTGGCACAGGGAAAACTTAAATTCAGTGAATGTTAGCAAATACAATGAATAGTAGTAGAATTTTTAAGTGGGAGGATCCATATATCATCCAAATCAATATATTAAAATATATAGTAAGAAATATATTAACATATTTAAGAAAATATGAAAGTATTTAATCAGTTATATGATGTATTACCTATCATTCTTTAATAAGCTTCAATAATCTTAGAGAAATATTGCCAAAGCTGGAAAACTTCAATGGTCTGTACACTTTCAACTTTACCCAGAAGACAAATATGACTTTACCTGCTCATTTTTCAATAATTCATGATGCCCAATAGATTTGTTTTAGATTTAGAATTAATTGGTTTAGAGTTAATTTAATTTGGCTACTGAGTTGTATGTTCTTTGAGAGCCAAGAACGCTCTCATTACTCTTCGGTCTAGCTCCCAAATATCCTAGCAGAAGACTTATTAGTAGATAGATTTTTAAATAAATATTTAGTGAGTGAATGAATGCATGGATTTAGTTAGATTAAGACTTAAAGGTCTTATCTTTAAGGTTAAATCTACTTTGTTTCCCTAAGTTTAAGTACAAAAGTTATTGAGTTAATTTCAATTATTATTGCAAGTTCATGGCCTACCCTGAATAATAATCTGGTAGAGCTAGAACAATAATCCTGCAAACAAAATATCTCTATACTCATTCATTTATTAATATTCTCAGCACAAATTTATGAGCACTAACTATGTTCCACGTACTATATGAGGCAATAGGAATAGCAGTGTACTGCTCTTATGGAACTTAACAGTCCAGTGGAGGAGACAAATAAATGGACAATTTCAAGACTATCCAGTCAATGTTATGATAGAGCCTCTCATCTAGATAGAAACTATACATAGCCTAAACCAGTGGTTCTCAAATTTAGCAGGCATCAGAATCATTCAAAGGTTCAGATTGTGGGGCTCATCCCCAGAGCTTCAGATTCAGTGTATCTGGGATGGGGCCCAAGAATTTTCATTTCAAGTTCCCAGGTGATGCTAATGCTGCTGGTCCAGGAATAACTTGGAGAACCATGGGTTTAGAATAAAGGAGCCACCGGGTAGGATGAAATATACTTGGTTACCTCATTATTTCCCTTCATGAGGGAAGATAATCCATTGAAATATTAGTTTGTATAGATACATTTCTTCCTTCCTACCTTTTAAAGGAGAGAGCTTGATTTTAGCAATTTCTTGCCACATGTAAATTTTGCAGACTATAAGGAAGAAATTCTTTGAACTCAAGGCTTTTATAAAAACACCTATACTCAATTTTAAAGGTTTATGCCAGGTGTCCTTGAGAGAAAGGAAGCAATAGAGTTTCCTTTGAGATCCAGAAGAAAGGAAATATTTTGGGTAGGCTGGAGAGAAATCGGAGGTCTATCTATGATCAGAGGTCTGGGATCAGAGGGAAAGCTTCCACATTTTATAATCATGTCCTAGAGACATGGCAAAATCTCTAAAATCGGACCATCAAGAGAGAATGATCCTGGTATGGGGCCTCCTAGACTTGCCCATGATTGGCATACCCTGCACAAGGGGCACAGAAGCAGTCAAGCATCAGACTTAGGGGAAGCTATGAAAAGGACATAGAGAGATGCTCAGTGATGACTAAAGAATGCCTCTTGCCCTACCCCCAATAATGTGGTGCTATGTAAGTCTTTGGGCCTCTTATAATCCTGGAGGAGGAAAGCAACATAATCAACAGAATGGATTTCTTGCCAGCTGCACACAAAGGAAGCGTCACAAGGATTCAGATAAATTTAATGAACAATGAATAAACATTATTTCTTACACATTTGAGCTTGTGAATTCAGATTATACTTGCCTCTCTTGTATAAAGTGGCAATTGCAGAATTATTTAAAAAGAAATTGTGAAATCAGGAGATCACCACTTGATACACATTTTCCGTGAGTTTTTTGGGGAAAAGTTAATAAAAAACTTCATACCTAACATGTGCTCAAGAAATATTTTTTAAACTGAAATGACTCTATTAGAGTACTTTTTAATCATCCAAGTGTGTCAATGCTAAATGTGCAGTTTAAGACGAGGGACACAGTATATTGTAAGAGAGTCAATGTAGTGCTATGGTTAAGGAGTAGGTTCAGGGATCACTTGTTTAGATTCAAGTATTTGATAATTATATGACCTTGGACAAGTTAGCTAAATATTCTGCACCATGTTCCACATTTGAAAGGTGAGTATAATAATAAACCCTTCAGGCTTATTGTGAGGATTAAATTAACTAAATCTTTTGATTTTAAAATGTAAGAATTCAACATTAATGACAATTAGTTGGCTATATCCCATTTGCATGGCTGGGTATTTCAGAAATGAGTTTCAAATAAACATGAATGTGCCTTTTAGGGTACATTATTTTGGGGGGCTTGAATTAAGATATTTTCAAAGAGCCTGGAATTTGTTGTCATTGTTGTTAAACTGTAATCTGTTTTAAGGCATAATTAGCTGAGATTCTGTAAAATACTCAGTGCATTAACAGTGACAGTTTTAACATTAGACTAGAAACACTCAAGGTATTTAAATGTCAACTAACTTGTCTTTGAACTTCAGTGTGGTTTTTATTCATTTTTGTGCTTCATAACTCAGTTTATAAAAATATACATTACCTGAACTAAAAAATATATATATATAATATATATATTTGAATATATATATATATATATATATATATATATATATATATATGAGTTGAACTCAGGGATTCAACTTCCTTTCTCTCAAGGACACCTGGCATAAACCTTTAAAATTGAGTATAGGTGTTTTTGAAAAAGCCCTAAGTTCAAACTCATATATGTATATATGACACCCACACATATTCCAAGTATGGTCCTTGGAATAACAAAGGGATGAGTTCATCTTGGTTATTTCATCATATTAAACATCTGTACATTTCATTTTAGCTTATATTATGGCCGGCTTTCTCAGTTACAGGCATACAGAATATCCTTTCCCTATAAGCTCTGTTTCTTGTAACTCACCATCTCCTATTTGATTCCTTAATTCCACTGGCAATTTGGAGCAGGCTGCTTACTCATGTTGTGTCTGCAGCTCTGGAATCTTAGCCCTTGAGTCATGTAATCTCGGAAATCTTTGCTTTCTGCTTTATGTATTCACAGCAATCAGGCAGCCCCTTAAGGCCTTACTGGAAATATCCCAAAACACTTCATTTTTTAATTTTGTTTTCAGTTTGAGGGGATTCCAGTTAAGTTAGTCCTGGATTCCTAATTTTGACTGGCCACCCAATTGAAGACAGTTTCAGAGACCTCTAGTTTGGCAAATCAGCATCCTTGGTGGAAATCTGTGGGTTTCCTACATGTCACAAAATCAATTTGTGATGTCAGGGTTCCAAAATCATTAATTTTTATTATAGGAAAACTTTCTGCAACCAATAGTATGAGTAATTCCTCTCCTTCTTATTTAGTTTATCAATGAAAGATTGGATTCCAGAGTAGAAAAAAATAAGGATTAAAGGTTTATTAAATATAAATATATTTTAGTGAAACATTAATAGCCACAGGATAGAATGTATAGCATATTTATGAATGCATTTATTCAATAAATTATAAACCTACTACATGCAGATTATATTACTAAGTCGCTGGGAAAGCAAGAGTAGCTCTGACCCATTTTCTGCTCACAAGAAGCTTATAGTCTAAGTTGAAAGGCAGAAAAATAAACGGCTAATTTCAGTGCAGTTAAGTGCTCTGTCAGGGTTAAGTACTGAGTATGATGACAGCAAAAAGAGGGGGCCTCCTGGTGGAGGTTTTATTTAAGTTATGATAAGAAGGAGAAAAATAATTTAGCGAGGAAGAGAGAATTGCATTTTGAACATTCTATGCAGAGAAAACAATTGTACAAGGAGTAGGATTATTCCAACCAGTGATGGACTTGTCTTAGAAGTTCTCTCTCACATACAGTTCTAGTTATAATAGATTGTAAAAGTGGCCACAGATTCTTTCCTTCTTTGTATCCAAACCCTTATAGTGTGATGTTACAGACCCTCCTTTAAAGAGGTGGCATGAATTTCTCTATATTTTAAATCTGAGTAGGGCATGTGACTTGCTCTGGCTCAAGGGACCTAAACAAAGGTGATGCTAGCAGAGAATTGACTGCTTGTACATTGAAGCCTGACTTCTTGCTGAACTAGAGCCCCGAGACCACCATATTTTATAAGCCTGAGTTAGCCCATTGGGAGAAAGATCACAGGGAGGAGAACAGAGGCATCCTGACTGACAGGCTGCCAACTGCCAGATATGTAAGTGAAGCCATCTGTAGGAAGCAAAATAAGCTTAGTCCCCCTAAAATATCCACATCCTAATCTCAGAACCTATGAATATGTTTTCTTACATGGCAAAAGAGACTGAAGACATGATGAAGTTAAGCATTTTGAAATGAAGGGATTATTCTGAATTATCTGGGTAGGTTCATTGTAATCACAAGGGTCCTTAGAACGGGAAGACAGGAGGGTCAGACTTAGAGAATGAGATGTGAGAATGGAAGCAAGGGTAGAAGTCACAGAAAGATCTGAAGATGGTTTAATGCTGACTAAAAAGGGAAGGAGGAGCCATGGGATGAGGGATGCCTTTAGAATCTGGAAAAAGCAAAGAAACATATTCTCCTCTGGAGCCTCCAGAAGGAATATAGTTGTACTGATATCTTCCTTGCTTTTAGCCTCCTCAAGACTTCTGATCTTCAGAAATGTAAGATAATAAACTTGTGTTGTTTAAATAAGTTTTGCTGATACATTACAGCAGTAATAGGAAACTAAGACAAAATGCTAGATTGTCTAGTTGCCAGCCAACCTGCTAGCAAACCAAAGCTGCATGGAAGAGCCCAGCAGAGATCAGTCAAGCTGATCGATTTCCTAGAGTAGTATCGGTCAAGTACACACCAGAAGAACCACCCAGACTACTCATGGGATCATGAATGAATAGGCAGTTGTTTTAAGTCACCAAGTTTTTGAGTGATTTCTTACATAAGAAGTGATAGCTGATATATTGACTTATAAGTTTAAAATTTTTAAAAATGAGGTTCCTGAGTGGCTCAGTTAGTTAGGTGTCTGCCTTTGGCTCAGGTCATGATCCCAGGGTCCTCAGATCAAGGCCCACATCAGGCTCCCTGTTTGGCAGAGAGCCTGGTTCTCCCTCTCCCTCTGTTGCTCCCCCTGCTTGTGTTCTCTCTCTCTGTCAAATAAATAAAATCTTTAAAAGATAAATAAATAAAAATTTTAAAAATTATAAAAAAACAAGTGTGATTACATTAATTTACTTAAAAATAGTTATTTCCTTAACTCTCTTATGGATTTATGTGGGCAGCTCTGTAAGGCAAAAATCACCATACCTGCCTCTGAGTCCCCAGTCTGCCCTAGTTCCTAACCTTCCTAAGTTTGGTTGTTCACCTCTTCTCTGGATTTCTAATTTTCTTCAGTCTCCTTCCAATATGGTTCCCTTTTGTACTTAAACTAGCCAGGGCTGGTTACTGTTACTGCTTGACTGTGAGCTCTGTAAATGCTATTTAAGAATTCTTTCCCATTACCAACATATTACAAGTTTGTTAGATATCCTGATGTTTGGGAAGCATAAGAACGACTTTTACTCATCTCTAGATTTATCTTTCAAATTTTTGGCATTTTGTGGGTACTTAAAAGAAAGCTGTATTGAGTATTATTTCATTGAAACAAGTCAGTATGAACCTAAAGATGCTTACAGAGAGCCTTCTTGCCATTACTTGTCTTACTCTCTACTCAGCTCAGAATAAGTCATCTCTGTGGAATGCCATAAGAAGACATTTTATCCTTTGTTAAGGGACTTGACTGACCACAATTATATTATTATGCCTATGTGTGTTGAAAAATTCCAAGGAAAGTTAGAAAGAATCACATGGGATTTTGGCTTGAATCAAATGAAACCAGTTTGGAATGAAAAAGCAAAGATACTTTGAGCAATGAAAGAAATTTCACAACTATTAAAAATATCAGCTTTATTGCAAACTTTTTCCTTCCTTGAATGTCCTATAAATTATAGTTACAGTGGTGTACTTTAAAACATATGAATAAGGATCTTAGTGTCGCAAACTGTAACTTCTGTTACATGGTATCTAGCTTCTTCCAGTACTGTATTATATCAATTTCCTATATTATATGTAAATATTCCTTGCCACTCCTATTATACATTCTTCTTGCTCAGTTTGGGTTCTTTGGTCATCAACTCTATGATACAGTTACTAGAATCATTAATTTTCTGCCTCCTCTTCCTCTTCCCCCACCAATCATTCCCTAACTCTTAATGAATTCAAGACCTACCTTCCCTGCTTTACTACATAGGCTACTGAACACTGTGGAAATAAAATTGTATAACCACAAACTGGAACAACTACAAATTGAGTACTTTCAAGTCTAGCTGGACTGTCAGTGCCACTTGGCAATCCTTTTACTTGATGCTGATTCGTAGCCTGAACTTTCTCTTTTAGTATGTAACTGCTTCAGTCTTGAGAGAGGAAATAGAAGCCATCAGATGCTAATCATTTTCCTTCCCTGCATTATAAAATTGCCCAAAGTAGTATCCATCCATCTTTTGTTGTACTAAAGGAAAATAAGTTGATATTTATCAGCTATCTGCTGTATACTCAGCCAAACCTCTTCCCTGAACTCCAGACTCATACTTCCTATTGTCTACTAAACATCTGTATAGCTTCTCAAATATAACATGTTTAGAGTAAAACTCCTAATCTTTCTTGCCAAATTCTGCTTTTCCATTATAGTACCCATGCCAGTTAATGATGAGTATCCTTCTAATTGTTAAGGTCCCAAATTTTGGAGTTATCTTAGACAACGAAGTCACTGTAATCTTTTTTTTTTTTAGATTATTACAATAATCCCCTAATTTTTCCTCTTTCATCTGTCTTTGGGGCCTCACAGACTATTCTCAACACAGCAACTGAAGTTGTTACACTAAAAGTGTAAATCAGGTCACAGTCTCTTCTCCAAACTCTCCATTATCTCCCCATTTCATCTCAAGAAAAAGCCCAAGTCTGCAGAGTGGCCCATAAAGCTCTATACCAGTAGGCTCACTATTGCGTCTTTGACCTTATGACTGATTACTCTCCTTACTCATCTACCTCCTTGTTCTACCTTGAATATGATAGACTTGGTTTGGCATTAGGTTTTTTTATTTGTTGTTCTCTGCCTGCAGCAGAAATCCCCAAGTTATTTGCCTGCCTTTCCTTTTACTTAGTTCAGGTTGTTGATGAAATGTTTTTTACTCCATGACCTTTTCTTTTTTTTTTTAAATTTTTAATTTTTTATAAACATATATTTTTATCCCCAGGGGTACAGGTCTGTGAATCGCCAGGTTAACACACTTCACAGAACTCACCAAAGCACATACCCTCCCCAATGTCCATACCCCCACCCCCTTTCTCCCAACCCCCCTCCCCCCAGCAACCCTCAGTTTGTTTTGTGAGATTAAGAGTCACTTATGGTTTGTCTCCCTCCCAATCCCATCTTGTTTCATTTATTCTTCTCCTACCCACTTAAGCCCCCATGTTGCATCACCACTTCCTCATATCAGGGAGATCATATGATAGTTGTCTTTCTCCGCTTGACTTATTTCGCTAAGCATGATACGCTCTAGTTCCATCCATGTTGTCGCAAATGGCAAGATTTCATTTCTTTTGATGGCTGCATAGTATTCCATTGTGTATATATACCACATCTTCTTGATCCATTCATCTGTTGATGGACCTAAAGATACAAACATAGTGATCCGACGGGGCACATGCACTCGAATGTTTATAGCAGCAATATTCACAATAGCCAAACTATGGAAAGAATACATGACCTTTTTCTGATCTCTTTATTTAAAATTGTCCCCACCAACCTAATCCCGCTGACTACTCTAGCTCCCTCTCCTCTCTTACTTTTCTTCATAGTGCTTACTATGATAGAACATTTTGTATATTCACTTCTTTTATACACTCTTCCCACCATAATGTAAGCATAAAAAAGCAACTTCTGTTTGTTTACTGCTATATTTCACAGTGCTTATGACATTGCTTGGCACATAGTAGAAGCTTAATAAGTGTTTGCTGAATGAATAAATGTGTTTTTTCCTTGCTAAGGAACTTCTTTATTTTCTGCATCTAAGTTCTACATCTCTTTTAGAAATTCATTCATCAACTAATCTCAAATTTTTCTGCATTTTTCCTCTCTCTGATCTATATCAATAAATCAATAAGTATATACTATATATATGTGTGTATATATATATATATATATATATAAGTTAAATATCACTAATAATCTTAAGAGATTTTATTTATTTGTTTGTTTGTTATTTATTTGAAAGAGACAACGTGAAAGCATGCATGAGAATGTGAGCTGGAGGAGGAGCAGAGGGAGAGGGAAGGGAAAGAATCCTAAGCAGACTCCACGCTGACCTCAGAGCCTGAGGTGGGTCCTATCTCTTGATCCTGAGATCATGACCTGAGCCAAAATGAAAAGTGGATGCCTAACCCACTGAGCCACCCAGGTGCCCCAGATATCACTAATATTAAAAAAAAAAAAAATCTTTCTAGTTGCTTAGGTCATGATCCCAGTGTCCTGGGATAGAACCCCACATCAGCCTCACTGCTCAATGGAGAGTCTGCTTCTCCTTCTGCCTGTCACTCCCCCTGCCTGTGTGCTCTCTCTGACAAATAAATAATTTTTTTTAAAAGAAAAATAATCTTCTCCATGGTTACGGGCTCGGGCTGAGATTTTATGAAAACTATAACAAGGAAACACAAAATTAAATAAACACATTGTAAGAAAGAAAGAATAGGATGGAGATAAAAAGTGAATTTTTAAAAATGTCTGAAAATTGGAAAGAGAATGGGAGCAATTTAAAAGATGAATTAGAATCTGAGGGCAGCTGTTAACCCTGAAAACATGGAGGAAGGATCTTCAGAGTGTGTTTTGGGGAGGCAGGGGGCACTGTCAGCTAATCTTCCTGATGATGCCGAGAGAGTATTTGGACCCCAAAGTCCAAAAGGGAAAAAAGGCAAAGTGAGAAATGAAGCTAGGAGGGGATTTTTTTTTTACCTGTGTTTATGGAAAGTTGTACCATTCTGTTCACCCATTTTCTCTCCTCATTATTATATAAAAAGCTGTTTATTGCAGAGCTGGTCAGTAGGTTAGGACATAATGTACTTTAGAATTTTTTAGATCATGCGCATCTAGTACTTTGACTTAGATCTTTAAAAAAGACATTGGGGAGGGTATGTGCTTTGGTGAGTGCTGTGAAGTGTGTAAACCTGGTGATTCACAGACCTGTACCCCTGGGGATAAAAACATATGTTTATAAAAAATAAAAAGTTAAAAAATATATATATACAAAAAAGATTAAAGGTAGCAGAGGAAAAGGCGGGCTAGAGTACTACTTTAGAGCACAGACCAAGGCACCAGACTCCCTGGGGTTTGAATCCCAGGTGTGCTACTTACTAGCTGGACCACCTGGGGTAATTTACTTCGTTTTCCTGTTTTGTAAATGGACATAAATAGAAATGTTTTGCTTATACAGTTGCTGTAAGGAAGAAATGAATTAAAATAGATAACGTCCTTGAGCGGGTGTCTGCTACATGGGATATATAATTATGTGCCTGACAAGGAAAAGGGGAAAAAAAAACTACCATGAGCTAACTGAATCTGTTTTCTTCCCTCTAACTTGACCCATGTCTAGTTTCACTAATAATTCTGGTTTGGGGGAGTCTTTTGAGGAAGAAGAATAAGGGTTGAGAATGACCAATTATTTGGGGTTTCTGAATAAGGAGCAAGGAATGGGGGACAGTTTAATTTGATTGGATGTTTAAATTTCAACTTGTATCATAACCATCTTGCCTCAATCAATACCTTTGTTTCTTCTATTGTCATCTTGAAAGAAATTTTATCCATTTTTTTCATATCCTAATTTTGGGGAATAAACAAGCCCTACTCCCTCCACAAAAACTTTGATGAAATCCCTTGCCTACTCTCCACTCTCTTCAGTTTCTTGCACATATTGTTTGTTTATCATATTTAGCCCCATTTTATACTGTAGAGTCTAATTATTGGGAATATGAATTAATACTTTATCATATGCCATTATGTAGAACATATTTTACTAATTACTACAGGGTTTCAGTGTCTATTTATTTGCATCAATTTTTATGAAAGAACATTGATTTTCCCTGACCTAAACTTTCCTGTAAGATCTTGTACTTCTTTTCACAACTAAGCCTTTAGCAATGGAAACCTGCATTCAATAATAATGTGGCTCCCATTTCTATAGCTTGTTTATCTATAACCTCTAGAAATTGCTTTAATCCCTCTATTCTGCTAATACTAGTCTCATTGGGGTACATAGTGGCTTCTTAGTTGACAGGGGAAAATATATATTTCAGTTCTTATTTTTCTTGTCAATTCAACATCAGCATCTTGACCACTTCTTGAATCTTGAGTCCTCGTGAAATTTCTTGAATCTTCTCTGTTGAATTCCAGGAAACTGTCTGTCCCAGTTCAACCCCCACTTCTGACCATTTCTTCTCAGCCTATGAAGATATCAGTATCTAAGAAGATCTTTTTAGATCTTTCACTTCATAGCTGGTTATTATTATGTATTCAAAATATAATTTATGATGAATTAGCTAATAAGCTGGGTTACTATCATATTTAATAATAAATGTTTTTAAAAATTGAATTATCACCTTATACGAGTTAGAATGGCCAAAATTAACAAAACAGGAAACAACATGTGTTGGAGAGGATGTGGAGAAAGGGGAACCCTCTTACACTGTTGGTGGGAATGCAACTTGGTGCAGCCTCATTGGAAAACAGTGTGGAGATTCCTCAAGAAATTAAAAATAGAGCTTCCCTATGACCCTGCAATTGCACTCCTGGGTATTTACCCCAAGGATACAGATGTCATGAAAAGAAGGGTCATCTGTACCCCAATGTTTATAGCAGCAATGGCCACGGTCGCCAAACTATGGAAAGAACCAAGATGCCCTTCAGTGGACGAATGGATAAGGAAGATGTGGTCCATATACACTACGGAGTATTATGCCTCCATCAGAAAGGATGAATACCCAACTTTTCTACCAACATGAACGGGACTGGAAGAGATTATGCTGAGTGAAATAAGTCAAGCAGAGAGAGTCAATTATCATATGGTTTCACTTATTTGTAGAGCATAACAAATAGCATGGAGGACAAAGGGTGTTAGAGAGGAGAAGGGAGTTGGGGTAAATTGGAAGGGGAGGTGAGTCACGAGAGAATATGGACTCTGAAAAACAATCTGAGGGGTTTGAAGTGGTGGGGGGGTGGGAGGTTGGGGTACCAGGTGGTGGGTGTTAGAGAGGGCACGGATTGCATGGAGCACTGGGTGTGGTGAAAAAATAATGAATACTGTTTTTTTGAAAATAAATAAATAGAAAAGATCAAATAAATAAATAAATAAATAAATAAATAGAATTATTATAGACCAATGTAACACATCGGATAATATATTCTAAAGGAAAGAAAAGTATTGAGATAAGAGTATGGTTTTATAGAATTGTGGGGAAAACTTTCTGTGGGAAAGTTAAAATACAAATTTTTTGTTCAGAAATATAATTAAAAAGGACACTTACAGTAGCCAAAAATCATTGCTGGAAAAAAAATTTCAAATCCCGTTTTTAGAGAACTCACCTCCATGGAAATTTTCTTTTACTTTCCTATCCTTCTCCAAACATTGCTCTGTAGAGCAAATACATTAATAGTGCATAAGTTATGATCATCGGGTGCTGGTAGAAAAAGGGAGTGCCCTTATTCCCCACTCCTCTTTTCCTTCAGAAGGAATTTTTTCCCTCTCAATCCCTTTACTCTCTGTTCCCTAGGAAGGACAGAGTGATTTAGACCTTGGTGACCTTTAGAGAAGGACCTAGCAAGTATAGTCCCTTTCTCCCCCTTGACTCTTTGGGGTCTGCCTGTCTTTAGAGAATCTACCCTGGTAGATCATGTGGAAGGTATAGTTGTAAAGGTACCAAACTTACTTCTTATTTGGAGTGTATAAGTTAGAACATTTGGTTAATTCTATAGACTCAGAATTGGTAAGTCCATTGTTGCCCCATGTTCTCCAAGAGCCCAATTTTGGTCTCTATCTGCTTCATTTTTTTGCTTGTCTCAATGAACATTTTGTTAATCTTTTGAATGTCTTATCATTCAGGAGGGGAAAACAAGGAAGTTGTTCAATAGTCCACTCAAACTCCTGTATTATCTTCCAATTGACTCACTCCTCACTATTTGTGACACCAAAACTGTTTCACTGACATATTGTTCTACCTGGCAGTAGCTTCAAATTGAAATCTCTATGATTTTCTTAAATTGAAACATATCCACTTTTGGAATGATTTTGTGGTTCCAAAGAAACAAAAGTACAGCCCCATGTGATATATTCACCATATTCAACTCCTAGTGGTATGTTCAGCTAGAATTCTTGTGGTCATGTAATTTTGTTCCTTGTTTTTATCATGTAAACAGCAGATAACAAAAAAATTCTATGATGTAACAAAGTAGGAGAAGACTAGAAACAGATGCAAGAGAAATCCTGCTTTCTTCATTGGAAAATTAAATCTTGCCTAATATCATACAGTTCTCATTTCTAAGATTTTCTTAAATCTAACCTGAATGAAAACCAGTTCTCTCCAAACTCTAGAATTTTTTTTTGAAACTGTTTTTGTAAAAAAACAAAAAGCAAAAAAACAAAAACCAACGAACCAATAACTTTGAAATTAGATTCAGAATCCATGACAAATGAAAACCCTTTCCTTTGGAGTTCTCACTACTACATAATAGTCATAAAGTGAATTTTATAGTATTTACTTGAGGGTATTAAAATGTTATAGGCTTTTTAATTTATTAATTATTTTTGTTAACATATAATATTTGCCCCAGGGGTACAGGTCTGTGAATCATCATGCTTACACATTTCACAGCATTCACCATTTCATATACCCTCCCCAATGTCCATAACCCAACCACCCTCTCCATAGACCCCCTCCCCCCCAGCAGCCCTCAGTTTGTTTCATGAAATTAAGAGTCTCTTATGGTTTGTCTCCCTCTCAAACCCATCTTGTTTCATTTTTTCCGTCCTTATCCCCCAAGCCCCCCACTCTGCCTCTCAAATTCCTCATATCAGGGAGATCATATGATAATTATCTTTCTCAGATTGACTTACTTTGCTCAGCATAATACCCTCTAGTTCCATCCACTTCGTTGCAAATGGCAAGATTTCATTTCTTTTGATGGCTGCATAGTATTCCATTGTATATATACCACATAGTCTTTATCCATTCATCTGTTAATGGACATCTAGGTTCTTTCCATAGTTTGGCTGTTTTGGACATTGCTGCTATAAACATTCAGGTGCACATGCCCCTTCAAATCACTACATTTATATCTTTAGGGTAAATACCCAGTAGTGCAATTGCTGGGTCATAGGGTAGCTCTGTTTTCAACTTTTTGAGGAACCGCCATGCTGTTTTCCAGAGTGGCTGCACCAGCTTTCATTCCCACCAACAGTGTAAGAGGGTTCCCCTTTCTCCGCATCCTCTCCAACATCTGTCATTTCCTGACTTGTTAATTTTAGCCATTCTGACTGGCATGAGGTGGTATCTCATTGTGGTTTTGATTTGTATTTCCCTAACACCGAGTGATGTTGAGCATTTTTTCATGTCTGTTGGCCATCTGGATGTCTTCTTTGCAGAAATGTCTGTTCATGTCCTCTACCCATTTCTTGATTGAATTATTTGTTCTTTTGGTGTTGAGTTTGGTAAGTTCTTTATAGATTTTGGATACTTGCCCTTTATCTGATATGTCATTTGCAAATATCTTCTTCCATTTTGTCAGTTGTCTTTTGGTTTTGTTGACTGTTTCCTTTGCTGTGCAAAATCTTTTGATCTTGATGAAATCCCAATAGTTCATTTTGCTCTTGTTTCCCTTGTCTTTGGTGATGTTTCTGGGAGAAGTTGCTGTGGCAGAGGTCAAAGAGATTGCTGCCTCTGTTCTCCTCAAGGGTTTTGCTGGATTCTTATACCCCCATTGAGGTCTTTCATCCATTTTGAGTCTATTTTTGTGTGTGGTCCAATTTCATTCTTCTGCATGTGGTTGTCCTATTTTCTCAACACCATTAGTTGAAGAGACTGTCTTTTCTCCATTGGACATTTCTTTCCTGCTTTGTCAAAGATTAGTTGACCATAGAGTTGTGGGTCTATTTCTGGGCTCTCTATTCTGCTTCATTGATCTATGTGTCTGTTTTTGTGCCAGTACCATACTGTCTTGAAGATGACAGTTTTGCAATAAAGTTTGATGTCTGGAATTGTGATGCCACCAACTTTGGCTTTCTTTTTCAATATTCCTCTGGCTATTTGAGGTCTTTTCTGGTTCCATATAAATTTTAGAATTATTTGTTCCATTTATTAAAAAAATGGATGGGATTTTGATAGGGATTGCATTAAATGTGTACATTGCTTTAGGTGGCATAGACATTTTCACAATATTTGTTCTTCCAATCCATGATCATGAACTGTTTTTCCATTTCTTTGTGACTTCCTCAATTTCTTTCATGAGTACTTTATAGTTTTCTGAGTACAGATTCATTACCTCTTTGGTTAGGTTTATTCCTAGGTATCTTATTGTTTTGGATGCAATTGTAAGTGGGATCAACTCCTTGATTTCTCTTTCCTCTGTATTGTTGTTGGTGTATAGAAATGCAACTGATTTCTGTGCGTTGATTTTATATCCTGACACTTTACTGAATTCCTTTACAAGTGTAGCAGTTTTGGAGTGGAGTCTTTTGGGTTTTCCACATAAATTCTCATACCATCTGCAAAGAGTGAGAGTTTGAGTTCTTCTTTGCCAATTTGGATGCCTCTTATTTTTTTTGTTGTTGTTGTTGTCTAATTGCTGAGGCTAGGACTTATTAGTACTAGGTTGAAAAGCAGTGCTGATAGTCGATATCCCTGCCATGTTCCTGATCTTAGCAGAAGAGCTCAGTTTTTCCTCATTGAGAGTGATGTTCACTGAGGGTTTTTCATAGATGGCTTTGGTGATATTGAGGAATGTACCCTCTATCCCTACACTTTGACGAATTTTGATCAAGAAAGGATGCTGAATTTTGTCAAATGTTTTCTCAGCATCTATTGAGAGTATCATATGGTTCTTGTTCTTTCTTTTATTAATGTATTTTATCATATTGATTGAGTTGCAGATGTAGAACCAAACTTGCAGGTCAGGATTCAATCCCACTTGGTCATGGAAAATAATCCTTTTTAATGTACTGTTGGATCCTATTGGCTAGTATTTTGGTGAGAATTTTCGCATCTGTGTTCATCAAAGATATTGGTCTGTAATTCTCTTTTTTGATGGGGTCTTTGTCTGGTTTTGGGATCAAGGTAATTCTGGCCTCATAAAATGAGTTTGGCAGTTTTCCTTCCATTTCTACTTTTGGAACAATTTCAGGAGAATAGGTATTAATTTTTTAGATGTTTGATAGAATTCCCCTGGGAAGCCATCTGGCCCTGGGCTCTTGTTTGTTGACAGACATAGATTACAAGTAGGCAGGCAGAGAGAGAGGAAGGGAAGCAGGCTCCCTGCTGAGCAGACAGCCCAATGTGGGGCTCAATCCCATGACCCTGGGATCATGACCTGAGCTGAAGGCAGAGGCTTCAACCCACTGAGCCACCCAGGTGCCCCTGTTGGGAGATTTTTGATGATTGCTTCAATCTCCTTACTGGTTATGGGTCTGTTCAGGTTTTCTATTTCTCCCTGGTTAGTTTTGGTAGTTTATAAATCTCTAGGAATGCATCCATTTCTTCCAGATTGTCAAATTTGCTGGTGTATAGTTACTCATAATATGTTCTTATAATCGTTTGTATTTCTTTGGTGTTGGTTGTCATCTCTCCTTTATCATTCATGATTTTACTAATTTGGGTCCTTTCTCTTTTCTTTTTGATAAGTCTGGCCAGGGTTTAACAATCTTATTGATTCTTTCAAAGAAACAGCTTCTAGTTTTGTTGAATGTTCTACTGTTCTCTTCATTTCTATCTCATTGATTTCTGCTCTCATCTTTATTATTCCTCTTTTTCCACTGGGTTTAGGCTTTCTTTGCTGTTCTTTCTCCAGCTCCTTTAGGTTAGGGTTAGGTTGTGTACTTGAGACCTTTCTTGTTTTTTGAGAAATTCTTGTATAGCTATATACTTTCTTTTCAGGAACACCTTTGCTGTGTCCCACAACTGTGAACAGTTGTGTTTTCATTTTCATTTGTTCCCATGAATTTTTTCAATTCTTCTTTAAATTCCTGGTTGACCCATTTATTCTTTAGTAGGATGCTCTTTAGCCTCCATGTATTTGACTTCTTTCCAACTTTCCTCTTGTGATTGAGTTCTAGCTTCAGAGCATTCTGGTCTGAAAATATGCAGGGAATGATCCCTATCTTTTGGTACTGGTTGAGACCTTATTTGTGACCAAGGATATGATCTATCATGGAGAATGTTCCATGTGCACTAGAGAAGAATATGTATTCTGTTGCTTTGGGACGGAATGTTCTGAATATATCTGTGATGTCCATTTGGTCCAGTGTGTCATGTAAGGCCTTAATTTCCTTGTTGATCTTTTGCTTGCATGTCATTTTTTTTTTTTTTTTGCTCATTTCAGTGAGGGAGGTGTTAAATTCCCCTACTATTATTGTATTATTGTTGATGTGTTTCTTTGATTTTGTTATTAATTTTATATAGTTGGGTTACATAGTTGCCTGCTATACATGATATATAATTTTATATAGTTGGTTTATATAGATGGCTCCTCCCACGTTAGGGACACAGGTATTTAAAATTGTTAGATCTTCTTGTTGGACAGGCTCTTTGAGTATGATATAGTATCCTTCCTCATTTTTTATTTTAGTCTTTGGCTTAAAATTTGGTCTGATATAAGGATTGCCCCCCCCTCTTTCTTTTGATGTCCATTAGCATGGTAAATTGTTTTCCACACCATCATTTTCAATCTGGAGATGACTTCAGATCTAAAATGAGTTTCTTGCAGACAGCATATTGATGGGTTTTGTTTTTTTATCCATTTGATACCCTGTGCCTTTTGATCAGGGCATTTAGCCCATTTACCTTCAGGGTAACTATTGAAAGATATGAATTTAGTGCCATTGTATTACCTGTAAGGTGACTGTTTCTGTATATTGTCTCTGTTTCTTTCTGGTGTACTACTTTTAGGCTCTCTCTTTGCTTAGAGGACCCTTTTCAATATTTCCTGTAGGGCTGGTTTGGTGTTTACAAAATCTTGTAATTTTTGTTTGTCCTGAAAGCTTTTTATCTCTCCTTGTATTTTCATAGACAGCCTAGCTGGATATAGTATTCTTGGCTGCATAATTTTCCCATTTAGTGCTCCGAATATATCATGCCAGTTCTTTCTAGCCTGCCAGGTCTCTACGGATAAGTCTGCTGCCAGTCAAATATTTCTACCATTGTGTGTTACAGATTCTTGTCCTGAGCGGCTTTCAGGATTTTCTCTTTGTGACTAAGACTAGTAAGTTTTACTGCTAGATGATGGGGTGTGGACCCATTTTTATTGATTTTTCCAGGGGTTCTCTGTACCTTCTGCATTTTGATACTTGTTCCCTTTGCCATATTTAGGGAAATTCTATACTATAATTTGCTCCAACATACTTTCTGCCCCTCTTTCTCTTTCTTCTTCTGGAATCCCAATTATTCTAATATTTCTTCCTCTTATGGTATCACTTATCTCTTGAATTCTCTCCTCATGGTCTAGTAGCTGTTTGTCTCTCTTTTGCTTGGCTTCTTTATTCCTTGTCCTTTGGTCTTCTATATCACTAATTCTCTCTTCTTCCTCATTTATCCTAGCAGTAAGAATGTCCATTCTTGATTGCACCTCATTAATTCCTTTTTTGATTTCAGCTTGGTTAGATTTTGGTTCTTTTATTTCTCCAGAAAGGGATTTTATTTCTCCCGACAGGGTTTCTCTTATATCCTCCATGCCTCTTTTGAGCCCATCTAGCACCTTGATACTCGTCATTCTGAACTCTAGATTTGACATATTACCAATGTCTGTATTGATTAAGGCCCTAGCTGTTGATACTGCCTCTTGTTCTTTTTTTTTTTTTTTTTTTTTTTTGTGGTGAGATTTGCTGCCTTGTCATTTCATCCAGATAAGAATATATGAATGAGAGAATAAAATATTAAAAGGGTGGCAAAGATCCCAGAAAAATGTACACTAACCAAATCAGAGGAGACCCCAAACTGGGAGGGGGGGGAGGAAGGGGGTAAAAAGAAATTTAAAAAAAAATATATATATATATATATATATATGACTCGTGAATAGAACAGAGACACCCACTTGATTTAGGGTGTATTTTGGTCTCTTAGAAGAAACTACCTCCCAAAATTTTAAAGAAAAAAAACATATATACAAAAATAAGGGTAAACATGGTGAAGGGATATAATACAACTGTAAAGATGAAAATTAAAAAAAAAAAATTAAAAAGGGAATTGATTAGATAAGTTGGTTGGAAAAAGAAAAAAGAAAAAAGGGGAAGAGAGAATATGCTCAGGCTGGAGACTAGAACAAAGCTTTGTGCCAGATTTAGGGTTTGTTTTGATCTGTTAGAAATTTTATCCCAAAATTTTTTAGAAAAAATAACCCTATATGTATACAAAAAATAAGGTTAAATACAATAAAGGATAAAATATGACTATAATGATGAATGTTTAAAAGGATTTTTTTACTAAGATAAACTAGTTAAAAATGTTTAAAGAAGAAAGAGGAAAAGTTTAAAAAATTAGAATAAGAAAAAAAATAAAATTAAAAAAATTAATTTAACTTTACAAGACTAAGGGATCATGGGGAGAAAGCCATGAATTCCATGCACCACTTTCCCCATCTCTGGTGTTCTGCTGTTCTCCTTGATCAGTGAGCTTGGTCTTGGCTGGATGTTCTTACAGATTTTCTGTAGGAGGGGCCTGTTGCAGTGATTCTCAAATATCTTTGCCCCAGGAAGAATTGCACCACCCTTGCCAGGAGCTGGGCTAAGTAATCTGCTTCAGTGCCCTCTCAGGAGCTTTTGTTCCCTGAACAATTTCCATAGAGCTCTGGAGGACGGGAATGAAAACGGCAGCCTCCCAATCTCTGGCCAGAGGAGCTGAGGGCTCGGGGCCCCACTCTTCAGTGAGCTCTCAGAGAAAAGCAGTCAATCACTCCGGTCTCCCTGGTGTCTTGCTGCGCTCTGGGCTCACCTGGCCTGTAACTGAGCATTTATGTCTGTGGTGCACAGCCCCATTCGGAGTCTCCAAACCCAGCAGATTCCTGCCTCCAGTGAAGGAAGGTGAGTCTTCTTGGATCTGCCACTTGTTGGCAGATCTGCTCAAAGATCTGTGGCCCAACTGTGTTGAGGATCATGGTTTAAGGTAACCCCAAGCTGAGAGCTCACACCTTGGCTCTGTCTCTAGTCAGCTTCCTCACTCCGATACCTGGGAGCTCTGCCACACTCAGACACCCCCGATCTTTCAGTGGCCCCAGGGGTCCTGAGACTGCACTGCTCCTTGTGAGGGCTCCTCCCCCACTATCCTCTGGAGCAATGTCCCTCACTGGAGCAAACTTCTGTAAGTTTGGATTTTGTGCTCTATTGCTCCACCGTTTGCTTGGAGCCGACCCCTACCCCATGATCTATCTTCCCATCACCTTGGATTCACTTCTCTGTCCATGCTACCTTTAAGAAAGTGGTCAATTCTCTGTTTCTAGAATTGCTGCTCTTCTATCTCCTATGGAGTCTGTAGGTGTTCAGAATGGTTTGATAATTATCTAGCTGAACTCCTGTGACCTGTTTATAGACAGTTTCAATCAGAATCTTTAATTTATATGTAAGGGAAGTCTTGAGTCATTCCAGGTTAGAAAGAGAATGCCTGGCATAGTTAAAAACTGAAATTCTAAGGTTATAATCCTGAACCATACAAGGTTCAGTCAGCTTAATTTAGCAAAAATTTACAGTGTAACTACCATGTATGAAGCATGATATTAGAAACTGGAGGATTCAAATATTGTTCAGACCTGGTCCTTGTCTCTGAGATTCTTAATTGTAATGCAAGAGTCAGATGTGAATTCATCAACCAACTGATCCTTCTCTTATGAGGCACCAGAATAACTAGCCTAGGTTTGGGCCAAATTGATTAATGCTAGGTTTGGGTTTCTCAAGTCTGAATCTTAGGCTCGAAGTACCCTGCACTAGGCAGAATTAGTTGACAATCAAAACAACAATAACAAAAACAGTCTCTGGAGAATCCCAAGGTCTATCTCTTTCAGACTTTAGGAATAGAATTTAATCCCCATAAATTAAAATCCAAAGGACCAGGACCAAGTAGAGAATGATAACAAGGCAGAAGGAAAATAAGAAGACCCATAATCTTTGCAGAGAGCAGGCTGGCCAGTCCATGACTCATTTCTGGTGGCTACTGCCCATGTGAATTGGGAGCTAAAGGCCTGAGTTGGAAGGACACAGCCAAGCACTAGATCATCATAGTGTAGTGGAAGACGACAGGGATTTCAGAAAATCATGTAAGTTAGTTGTTATTTTCCTGAAGGTCAGTTTTTAGACTTAGTGCATGAGGCTTTTCCTAGAATATGCAAGTTTATACAGAGATGGGTTACTTACTTAAAATCAGCAAGAACACTGGGGTTTCCATATTTCTTTTGGGCTTCCTATCTTTGCTCTCTTGTATATTATGTGGTTCCCTGTAGATCTGGGGGTGAGTGAGAGCAGCCCCACTTCAAAGCATTAGGAATAAGAAGGGTCCATTGTTCTCCAAAAAGAATACTGGGTGCTGTTTCAAAATTTAAGAAGAACAGATTTCAGCCTGAAAAAAACAAATGTCCTGCATGAAGAGTTAATTCACAATATCAAATGCAGCCAAGGACAATGATTATGAGAAAGAAAGAAGACAAATGTGATGCAATAAGCAGGCTGTTGTAGAAAAGCTTCACAGCTAGGCAGATATCATTCTGAATCCTATTCCTGCCTCTTAGAAATTTTTTAATTTCTGGCAAGTTGAATCAACTCTCTGAGTCTCAATAGTAAAACCAAAATTATGTTTCATACTTAATAACTTGAATATGGAAGATTAGAATCCCCTCCCCCCAACTCTGGTACATTGGTGGTAGTTATTATTCTTAACAAACCAAAAAAAAAAAAAAAGAATGGAGAAGAAATAAAAATAATAAGTTTATAGATCTGATGTAAGAAGGGTAATCAAATGAAAGAAAATAGAGAAATCAGATAATAGCTAGAAGATGGCATCATGTTAAAATTATTTTTACCAACCTTCCTCTCCCTTCCTCAAGATCAGGCAGATCTGAGATTTGTTTGAAATAGTCAACTGAAGAACAGATTATAGAGAAAAGAGATAAATGAAAAGTCTATTTCTCTTCCAAAAGTAAAGATAAAGACACCTTCATCTCAAATGCTAATTCTTCTATAAAGTTCTCTTTGATGCCTCTTGCTAGACTCAATTTCTTCTCCTTCTGGCCCTCAATGTCCTTGACATATCTTACACCATAGCGCTTATCACACTGTAACGAGGTCAATTTATACATGTCTTTCTATCATGTTGTAAACTTCAACACCAGTATCTACATGCTCAATGCCAAGCACAGTTCTTAGCTTATATTACCTAACTCTCTGAAATTTATCTGAATGACTGTATGAATAAGCACAAGGAATTGCTTTCCCTTTCTCCTAAAAACAATACTACTGCTACTGACTACTCTCTTAGGTTATTTGTTGCAGAAAATTAGTGATTGGCCAATTGTTTATATACTGGGACACATGAAAGAAAGTTCTGTCTTATTAAACTTGAAGGTTAGGGTTTCATCTGTATCTGAAAAGCCATTGTCATCCTCCTTGCTGAATTGCAAGTTTACAAATCTCTCTCTTTATTTAACTATTTGCTCCTCCAGGCTAGAAACCAAATCTTATTCATCTTGGTATATAGATCCCAAATTTCACTCACACCCTCAACTCCATAGCAGAAACTTCCCTCAGTCCCTGACATTTAGAGAAATTCTATAAATGTATGGGTGATTAATAAGTGAGTAAATCCGAGGTAAGTGAGATTTAAACAATGCCTATAGTGGTATTATTTAAACAGACAATTGAACAGCTGTGCCTCTACTGCAGAGCATTTGTTTATAAAATGATTTAAGCACATCATTCACACATCATAAAGCTGCCCCCTTTTAATTCCTTTGTTGTATTATATTGTGAAACAGTTAGCTGTGATATCCCCACTGAGGTTATTTAGTGTAGATAACTAAGTTCATTGGGAGAGGAGAAACGATTTTAACTGTTACTTATTTCTTATATTTGTAGCTGAGTTGTCTATGCCAAAGAAAAACTACAATCATTGATTTTCTTATTTACTGCATATAGAACATGGAAAACTGTCTGTGGTGAAGGGGAATAACTAAATAAAGGAGGTTAGGGTCCACATTTGTGATGAAATGTAGTTTAGGATTAAGAAGGAAATCCTTAAAAAAGAAGAAGAAGAAGAAGAAGAAGAAGAAGAAGAAGAAGGAACTTCTTCATTTCCAGAGATTGACTAGGTGATACATAGAAAAGAACCCCAAATGTTTAAATTAAGGGCTTTGAAATAATTCCACCCAACAACCTCCTCTAGCGTTTTCATTTGATTATGATTTGGATCATTTTCCTTTACTTTAAGCTCTTCCATTGGAATTACTTATTCCAAGATTCTTAAATCAGTGGCAAAAGAATTGTTGGCCAAAGTTATTTCCTCCTTTATACAAATGGTCTTTTCAAATTATGTGACTTTCATTTAAAAGTGGCTCTATGCAGCCATGATGTTTTCAGTTTGCAACTGTGCAAGAGCTATTTGTGATCATTGCCACTGAACCTAGGCTTTTTTTTTTCTCCTCCTTTCTTTTAACTCTTGTCTTTTCTCTTTGCTGAGGTGATTTGAGAAACAGAAACATGGAGAGGTTTCTATGTAATTGCACATTGGTCTTTTTATTTTCAGTTTAAGGTTGACTCTTTCAAGGACAGATTGGCATGGATCACTGCTTATTGCTTAGAATTTCAGTAGTCATTGGACAGATATTTACAGAGCACTGGCTATGAGTCAGACACTGAAGGTACCTATATGTTAATATACTCTAGGGGCCATGTCTTATAGAGAAAATATTTAAGCCTATTAACATTTCCAGATCAGTGTGATGCGTCCTATAATGGTAAGCACAGGGAGCTTCTGAAGCACTGACATCTAATTCCGCATTGAAGGGAGTACCGTACATTCTGAGTGAGTGACACAGTCCTTAGAATAAGAGTAAAAAAAAATAATAAAAGAGTGAGAGTTATCCAGAGAAGAGAAAGGGGTAATAAGATGGACAAGATGGACAGGCCTTTCTGAAGAAGTAGGAGTTTGGGAAACTGTTAAGAAATTCTATGTAGCCTATAAGGAGCGTACAGAGGAAGAAGTAATGAGATGAGGCTAGGGGGGGGAAACAGATGATTAGATTATAAGGATTTACCATTTTTCATCTCCAATCTGCTATGAAGTGTGGATACCAAAGGTAATAGTTCTTATTTCCTGGATGAGTGAGAGATGGTGATGGAAAATGAAAGAAGCTGAAGATCGCTTGCTGTACTAAAAGAAGATGGATAGACCCATAGGGAGAGCAAAGGATTTGGGCAATAGAGCTTAGAGTCTCAGGTAGTCTGGATGGAGAAAGAAGCAGGTGGACAAGTTGAGGAGATGATGATGGAGATAAAGGGAAAGGGAGAGACCGAGAGAGAAAGATTTACACACAAATATACACATAGGACAGGGACACTGAGAGACAGACAACTGAGTAAAGTGGAGATACTTACAGAACACATGTCCATCAGTGAATGAATGGATACAGAAGAGGTGATTCACACACAGTGGAAAATTATTCAGCCATGAGAAAGAAGAAAATACTGCCACTTGCAACAGCATGAGTGGACCTTGGAGGCATCATGCTAAGTAAGACAGTCAGAAAAAGACAAATACTGTATGATATCACTCATATGTGAAATCTTAAAAAGCTGAACTTATAGAAACAGTGAATAGGTAGTTACCAGGACCTGCAGGGTGGAATTGGCAAGATTCTGTCTAAGAGTAGAAACTTGCAACTAGTAGATAAATAAGTGCTGGAGATCTAATGTACTATACAATGATTATAATCAACAATGCTATATTATAAATATCAAAGCTGCTAAGAGACTAGGCCTTAACTGTTCTCATCACAAAAAAAGAAAGGAAGACACGATAAAGGTGTTAACCTGATGCTATGGTGGGAATCTTACTGTAATATATAGTTATGAAATCAACACTTTAAGCTTATACAATGTTCCATGTCAATTATCTCAATTAGAAAAAAAAATAAAAGAATGCACAAGACAGGAGACAGAGATAGTGAGAGAATAAACAGAGAGATAGAGATAGAGACACATTTTAAAAGACAGATATTAAATAGAGCTATAGAGAGCAAGAGATCTAGACATGAGAATCTTGGGACAAGAGGAGTGCTTATAGAGGTTTTTAAGAAAGGTTCTCTGTTTACTGTTATGTAATACTCTTTGTTTAGTAAAACTACCCTACTTATGAATATCCTTAAAATTTGTTTTCATTTTAGAATATATGAACATGTTCAGACCGGCCTTATAGGTGCTGTTACATACCGCAGAGGTGGACAGGGATGGGAGCAGGGAAGGCATGTGTGCCTCATTCCTCCCTGTGATTCAGGTGGTCAGAATGTGACTTTTCTCTGTTCTGAACCCAGTATTCTAGCAGAGAGAGCTCTGAGGAATCTGGCTGCCTCTCAGGAAGAGCAATTGGACATCACCTTGTCTGGAAAGTCTTACTAGATCTCACAGACCTGGGTGAATGACCTTCTTTTGTCTTTTACAGCACCCTGCTTCACCCTATCATATAGGTAAAAAATAGATGAACTTTAGTTACACAGTCACATGGGACCATGTGTCCTCGTTCTCCATATATTTTTTTGAATAGACACCATGAAATTTGATATCAGTAGAAACATTGGATTGTGACTTTTTGTAGTGAATGGGTGTGTATATGGAGTAAAACAGCCCATTTATTCATGGATGTGCTTTTACACAAGTGAGTCCTAGAGAATAGCTCAAATGGAGAGAAACTTCAGAGTTATTCACCTCAACTAGCCAAGCTAGGACAAATTCTATTATTATTATTATTATTATCATTATTATTATTATTTTGCCTTTCTAACTTAACAAAGTCAAGTCTTAAAGGTTTAATGGTTTGCAGGTACCAGCTAATGAATGTTGTTATTCCCACGTTTCCTAAGAGAAGCAGCTAGGAGATGTTAAGACCGTCTGCTCAAGGTAAGAGTATTAGTCAATGGCAAATCAAGGTCTAGATCATAGATTCTCTATTTAGGTCAAAGTAATTTTCACTCTACAATACTGCTTTCTCACTTTGAGGGAGTTCAGTGACTTGGAAAGAGCTCAGTTCACATACTGAACTGAGTTCACATACTATGCCATCTCTAGATTATCAGGAAGCCAGGTGGAAATTATAGGTGGCTGGAGCCAACTTAATACATTTTTTTGTGATAAACTACAGATTCTCACTCTTACTAATGGTCAAATACCTTCTTGTTTCTTCCTTAGGTTAGGCACAACTAACTGTGAATAGTAAATTTATAGTGGGACAGGCCAGGTAGAAAGGGTCCAGTACTTGGAAATGGTTTCTCCCACTGTGACAGGTATGTACTGTGATGGAAACAGATCCATCCACAGGTAGAGGACAACTCCAGTTCAGCAAGTGGAACATAGATGTCAGTGAGTGAATTATATAGTAATTCACTATATAAAAGATAGCAGCTAGGGCAGCAGTCTTCCATGTTGAGAATGGGATAGGAGAAGTCTTAATGGAGAAATTGTTTCAACTGGGAGAATAACATTGTAATAAGGAATGTGAAGCAAGAATAGCCAAAGGCAGAGGCCCAACCCATTAGTACAGGGACAAGATATCCTGGGCCAAAAGGACAGTAGAGAATGAAAACAAAGCAAGAAAGCTTTCAGTCCAGAGATGTCTGAGTGCATGAGTAGCCTAGGACCTTTGTAAGAACATAAGGGCTGGATAAGCAGGAAGAATAATGATAACAAGTCAAAGAATGGTGAATGGAGATCTGTAAAGCCCATTTACTTGAAAAGTCAGGATTTGTCCTAGAAAATGTGGTTATCTAAGTGTGCAAATCAGGGACAAGATGTAAAGAAAAAAGAGGAGTGCAAAGTCTAGGAAACAGCAGAGGCTTAATACTCGTTTATTGAATAGATAGCAGTACTACTTCGGAGCATCTGACTCAGCTGCTGATGCAGAGATGTGTGACAAGATGGAAAAGTCGCTCCGAAATATGCTTGGTTAAAAACAATATGCTTGCAGCATAAAACCAATAATTTAAAATGTCTGTGAAGACATGAAATATCAGGATAATGCTCAGAATATATCATTCAATTAGGACAATGCTTAAAGAACAAATAAACACTTTCATCACTTGCATTTGCAAAAAAAATTTTTTTTGTGTTTATTGCCTTCCTGTTTGAATAGAATACTGTGGAGGAGAAAATCTCACCACATGATACAATATTAAAATAATAAAAAACAACCAAAAATTTCAGGCACAATTTTCATTTATTTGGACTAAATGACTCCAAACTTTCCAGTTGGAAGCTCTTTTTAAAAAGAGCCTAGTTATATATTCTTTCAAAGGGCTCCCATCTTCAAAAATAGATTCCATATATAATCTAATTAATCAGATAGCAGCAAAGGTGTTTACCTAAGACGAACCCATTAGACGTCATTTGCTTAATGCGTAAATCCACTAGACCATGGTAACTACAAGCTGGATATCCGTACACATGTTGGCAATGATCCCTAAGAGTTTAAAAGCATCATAGGCACAAGAGGTCTGAAGGAACTGATCATTGTTTTCTGGACTGCAGGCTAAATACTAGTCTTGCTGGGTCATCCCCATTCCCCACTATAAAGATAAGGCTGTAGTCTAGTTTAACTACAGCTTTTAGACACAGGAGTGGATATAGGGGAGGACCTTCTTCTACCTCTTCTATTACATAAAATCACTCGAATGGACCCCTGTCTGGCCTTATACTATAACTCCCTATATTCTACATTATCTCAATGTTCAAAGATAGGAGATTGGACAACAGAAAGAAGTGAATAATAGAGAATTTGTGAGACATGTTGTGGTCACATCCTATCTTTTGGATAAGTTTTAAGGGCATCAGGGTTTTGAAGACCCAGTGGCTTAAAAACAACAACCAATTAAATAGAATACTACCTACACACTGCATTACATTTACCACATTACGCAGCATTATAAATAATTCAGCGCAAGTGGCACTTCTAGTGCAAATGAACTTAGGCCATTTTATAGCATTAACTTCATGATTTTGTTCACATTTACTTTCTAATACAATCTTGGCTCATCTGTAATGGGTTTCTTAGGTCATCTATTTAAAATAGCCAGGTTTATTCTGCACTCACACAGAAATAATTGCTCTTTCTCAAATTGAGAGTTGTAAAGAGAGGTTTAATTTCCCAATAGGGATTGATTTTTTTTTTTTTTTTTTTGGTGCAGTAAAGAGAATCTCTGTTTTTCAAGGCAGCCAGTGCCACAGTAGTCTAGATTAAAAACAGATTTGTGTCCTGGAATGCTGAGTATATGCCCTAACTGTGTGACAATTCCACTTTTTTTGACTAGGCAAACAAAACTGACCAATCTCTCAGGGTGCAGAGACAGTAAGTTAACACAATATTGTTAAGTATTTTTGGTCAATTGAGTATTAGAGTAAAATGATATATTTTTCCTTTATGATATTTGATGATGAATGTGGATTAAATGATGGAATTTTCTCAGCTAGAGGCATTATTAGTTACTCCTTCTGAAGGAAGATTTTCTTTTTCTTTTCTTCCTTTGTTCTTTTTGTTCCCCAGGGTTAAAGATGCAGTCACAGCCATAGGTTTTCTAAAGAAAACTGTCCTGCTGAGAAGGTAGTTTCAGGCAACCATGTTCTGTAAAGAGGACATGTTGTTGACCCTGTGGCATATGTTGCATTGCCCAAGGTGATGAGACTCAATAGGGCAACTGACCCAAGGTTAGCCTTTCCATAGCATGAACAGCATCCCATGATGTGATATTACCCAAAAGTTCAAAAGTTCTGTTCCAAAAAAGATGAAAGGTTATTAGTTGAACCCACTAAATTACTTTTCTTAGGATGTTGCACTGAAAAGAATAAACCAGAGGGTATCAGGAAGAGAATTAGACAGACAGAGAATAAGACATATGCAGAGAATAGCTGAATGAGTTGAAAAGTATATATTTGGACTGAGTATCCATGGGCTTTTGCTCCTAGAGTTGCCCAAGATTCTGCATGACTCTTTCATTCCAACCTCCATGAGTGCTGTCTTGGTTTCTGCCCTTCCTGATACCTGGATCTTCATCTTGCCTTGCTTCTGGGAAGATAATTTATATAAACAGGGGCTTGTATAAATACAATAAATGCCTATACAATAATTGCCTTTTCCATAACATAAATTTGAGTTAGTATCTGTCCTTATGATCATGAAAATAATAAAAGCAGAAGTAAATAGAGACTGTGAGCAAAGTTCTGAAAAATCTGTTTTAAACTGGAGTCACTTTCTACTCTCCTAACAAGGAGAATAAATGGTGCTCTGAGATCTTAAACTTCCACAGCATTCATCTCAGCATTAACAGACTTAGGGACTCTCATTCTGTAGTTCTGATATCTTGAATTTTAGCTTACCCCCCTGCAAGGAATACAAAGCTCAGACTGGGTTCAATCTTTGATAAAGGGGAGTGTGTGCTGGTTGTTTCCACATTTGCTCTCAGATTATTCCCCTGCCTTTCTCTTCTTCCTTATGTAATAGAAAACTACATTTCCCAGACTTGTTTGCCAACTAGCTTTAGGTAGGTTGGAAGACAAAAGGAAGGAAGAAGCTAGAGTAGTTCTCCTTTTCTTGGTTAGCTATGGTTGGAGCACCAACATCTCCCTCAATTGCTCTAACTGCCACCAGACAGGTCTACCCTGTGTGATAGAGACTCCTGGCAGGACAGGCAAGCTTTCTGTGATTCCAAATTTCACTAGATGACCCTCAGATTGTGGGCTGTAGGAAGATGATCCCTTCCCTTCTCTCCAATACTAGGGGCACAGAAGTTTCTTCCTGTTGCTCCTCTCTTTCTCATTTATTTATTCCCTATTTGACTTTATATCTCTTCTCTTACCAGTGTAACCAGTTTCCTGTCCTAGGTCAGTCATTTAACTGAGCATCCATTTCCATATCCATAAAATGGAAAAAATAAGACACACTTCAAAATGTTCTTGAAAGAATGTTCCAAAATGGCCTCAAACAAATCTCAAGAGGCTAAGTGGTTAATTAAGCACTAAAAGATCCAGGCTCCTGAGGTAGAGTCTAAGTTGTTAATACACTGAAGTTAATTCTTCAGTCCTAGGAACCGAGCCCAGGCTAATCCAGAAACTACAGTTTAAAAACAGTGAGTGTGATTAAATTAAGCCATTTTTCAGAAAGGAAGCATAAGCTGATCCTCAGGGGGGCGGTATGTATAAGTAACTAGATACTTCCTATCACAGTGACTCTGGATATATGACCTAACACATTACCAGATTTACGAGTTTTCAGGGATGTCAAAGGAAAAAGCTAATTAGCTTTTTCAACATGGCAGAAAATTTGACTACCACACCAGTTTAGAGAAGGAACTGTGCTTCCCACTTGCTGACCAACAAGCTATGGCTGAGGTAGTGGGTATGACTCATGCAGAATTAAGGAGGCAGCTTCTATGGAACCATTTGGAAAGAGTGGGGATGCCAACCAGTTCCTAGAGAAGGGATGCTGGAACAGGAAATCCCATAGGCATTCATTTAAAAGTATGCATGAGGTAAACAAAAGAATCTATAGGTATAAAAATAAGTACCTGGCTAGTGGAGTATAACAAACTGGAAAAAAAAAAGAGGATGCATTCCTTACTTTCACACAGCATAATAACCTCCAGTTTCATCCACATTGATGCAAATGGTAAGTATCCATCCTTTTTGATGGCTGAATAATATTCCATTGTAGATGTATACCACATTTCTTTATTCGTTCATCTGTCAATGGGCATCTGGGATCTTTCCATAGTTTGGCTATTGTGGACATTGCTGATATGAACACTGGGTTGCAGATGACCCTTCAGATCACTACATTTGTATCTTTGGGGTAAATGCTTAGTAGTGCAATTTCTGGGTTGTAGACTAGCTCTATTTTAACTTCTTAAGGAACCTCCACTGTGTTCCAGAGTAGCTATACCAGTTTTCATTCCCACCAACAGTATAAGAGGGTTTCTCTTTCTCTACATTCTTGCCAACATTTGTTGTTTCCAGTCTTGTTAATTTTAACCATTATGACTGGTGTGAGGTGGTATCTCATTGTGATTTTGATTTGTATTTTCCTGATTCCAAGTGATGTGGAGCATTTTCTCCTTTTCTGTTGGTCATTTGTATGGCTTCTTTGGAGAAATATCTCTTCATGTTTTCTGCCTATTTCTTGACTGGATTATTTGGTTTTGGGATGTTGAGCTCTTTATAGATCTTGGATATTAGCCCTTTATCTGATATGTCATTTGTAAATGTCTTCTCCCACTCCTTGGGTTAACTTTTAGTTTGTTGACTATTTCCTTTGCTGTGCAGAAGCTTTTGTCTTGATGAAGTCTCAATAGTTCATTTTTGCTTTTGTTTCTCTTGCCTTTGGAGACATGTCTAGCAAGAATCTGTTGTGGCCAAGGTCAAATAGGTTGCTGCCTGTGTTCTTCTCTAGGATTTTGATGGATTTTGATGGAACACTACATCTGAAACTACTGATGTACTATAAGTTGGCGAACTTAATTTAAATTTTAAAAAAGAAAGGGAAAAACATGGTGTTGTAGAAGAGAGGTAATTTTCAGTGAATGGCAGATACAGAAAAAGAGGAATAGTCAAAGACAATTAGAAGATTTAAAATCTGAGTAAAGGAAAGAAAAATTTGTTTATACACTGATGTAGTGCTTATGATATGCCTGCAACTATTTTAAGCACTTTATATACATTAACTGATTTAATTCTTTTTTTCTGATTTAATTCTTATAAAAACCCACTGTGGTAAGGAAAAAGAGGCACACACAGGTTAAGCAACTTGTTCAAGACTTCACAGTTAGTAGGTGGCAGAGTAGGGCTTCATATCTACCAAGCATGTTATAGAGCAACAAAATGACAGAGGTAGTACTTACATACCCAAACTATCCAGGGGCTGAGACACAGTCTCTGATGATTGCTGCCATAGAAGATGGCATGTGCTGTGATGAACACTGGGTGCTATACTTAACTAATGAACACTGCATCAAGAACTAATTATGTACTATACAGTGGCTAACTGAACATAATAATAATAATTTAAAAGGAAACAAACATCTCTTCATGACTCATTCATCTTGAATGGGTTACATGTCCATTCCTGAATGGGTCATTGTAAGGTTGTTAGGCTATATATATGTTTTTTAGCTAATATATATTTGAGTTGGGACAATCCTACATAAGCAACAGGGCTGATAAGGAATAAGAAGGAATTCCCAAAAAACAAAAATGTGGCTGTCATTGCAAGAATACAGGGAAATGGAGGTTGGTGACAAAAATAACAAATGAATACCACACAAAAGGAAACAAAGCAGAGGATTTGACTCTTAGAAGGGACAATGAAGCTGTTGAATCAGGAGAAGAGGAGAAAAGAGACCACAGGATAGACAAGAAAACAAATAAAAGCATGATTTGGGGTCTTGCTCAATTAGTTGGGGAGATTTCAGCAGGGACTACGGTTCTCCACTGTCATTACTGGTACCAGGATGGAAAAACCCTGATCTGTCACAATTGTGTGGCTCCATTTTTATCGTTATGTTGTTGATTTAGAGGAAATAAAAGTTGACCCTGAAGCTGAACTCCCATACCTCTCAGGTTGAAACATCTTTTTTCTCCTGACAGTCGTGCTGCATTTAAGTGTATTTATTTAAATCCTTGTTTCCTTGCATCCTCATTTTGAACAGAAAACCAAGAAGTGGGATTTTCAAAGATACTTTAACCTTGTATTTTTATATTTCAACTTTAAAAAGGCAACTCTTCTAGCAAAGTGATTTTGTCAAGGTTAAACAAAGGTAATGTAACAAAAAGACCTCTGTCTATTTAACTTTCTCCTAATTTTTGCCCCTCATCTCTATTCTCTGAGGTTGGTTGTGGTCGATCTTAGTTTAGCCTCAACATAGTCTCCTCTTAGTTAAAGGGTGTTAGAGCCAAGATCTAAACCTTGAGAGCAGAGGAAATATATAATATGTAAACACTAGGGTGCTGTGGCTCATATGTTTCTCAAAAATATGTAGTTTTACAAAAGGAGCCTTTCATTCAACATAAGTAAAAAAGGAAGAAAAGTTACATGTGGACTTAATTAGAAATACCGAGTAATTTTTTTTTTTTAATTTTTTATTTTTTATAAACATATATTTTTATCCCCAGGGGTACAGGTCTGTGAATCACCAGGTTTACACACTTCACAGCACTCACTAAATCACATACCCTCCCCAATGTCCATAATCCCACCCCCTAATTTTTGATGAGTCACTCTTTTTAGCTAATAAGGAATAAGAACTTCAGAGATCATGGAAGTTTCTCCCTGCTACATTAAAACAAAGATTTGTAGATTATTGGTAAGTGGTATATAATTTATTGGTTGTGCAGTGCTTAAACTGGAAAGGAACCACTTACTGAATTTTGTCATTTCTATAATAATCTGGTTATGATAAAGAAAATAGTAAATTATAGTCTGAGAAGATTCATATCCCATAGATACTTTCTTTTTTTAAGATCATTTATTTATTTATTTATCTGACAGAGAGAGAGAGAGAGAGAGATCACAAGTAGGCTGAGAGGCAGGCAGAAAGAGAGAGAGGGAAGCAGGCTCCCCGTTGAGCAGAGAGCCCAATGCGGAGCTCGATCCCAGGACCCTGAGATCATGACCTGAGCCGAAGGCAGTGGCTTAATCCACTGAGCCACCCAGGCGCCCCTCCCAGAGATACTTTTTAATAGTTTCATTCATTTCCTCTTTATATACATAATTTCTAAAAGTATTATTCCTACATGGCATTCATCTTTGAAATGAACAGGGCAGAGTATACCCCTCCTTTGACTCCTCCTCAACCCTCCCCCCAGATTTCAGCATATGTACATTCCCCTCTTTAAAGAAAGAAATTGCATGTTGAGTACCTCTTCCCATAATACTAAGAAGCAAAGCAACACTGTCATCTGCTTCATTTTATGGACACTAGTGATTTTCCTGTAGAGGAATAACTGTTGATTAAATATTTTCCATGCTCCTTCCACATTTCCTCGTTCTGCATCTCTTGTTTCCCTGACTTAAAGCAAAAATATGCTCTATTTCAAATCAGTTTGCTACCAACATTTGGTTATTAGGATATCATTTAAAAGGCAATCTACCCATATTTGAATATTACTCACATGGCCAAAACGAACCAGGACACCTTCTCAGTCAGTTTATTAATTTAATAAATGCCTTTTAAAACATCTCTTTACAGTTGTACTGCTTTTTGAAATATAACATCTAAGCTGATATGTAGTTATTGTTTGATAAATTTATCAAAGCATGTATAAATACATTAAAGCATATTTATGTTATCTGCAATATTTATCTGCATATTTATGTTATGTGCATCTTTACATTTACCGGCTGGAACAATTATATCTGACAATTGCTGTATTAACAGTAGTCACTGCGGATCTTATTAGAGCAACCATACCGTTTCAAAACATATCATAGTAAAACAAACAATAGCATCAACTCCTACCACTGCTACTACTACAACTCTTGGTAATTCTGTGTCTACTCGTTTTATGAGGTAAGACTGATGGCCAAGTTTATTCCCATCTTAAATGAGGAACCTGAGGCTGAGCACATTTTAATCACGTATTCAAGGTCAAAGGACATACCCAAGGCAAAAGCAGGGACAGAAACCAGGTTTTTGTGGGCACCTGGGTGACTCAGTGGGTTAAAGCCTCTGCCTTCAGCTCAGATCATGATCTCAGGGTCCTGGGACCGAGCCCCACATCGGGCTCTCTGCTCAGCAGGGAGTCTGCTTCCCTCTCTCTGCCTGCCTCTCTGCCTACTTGTGATCTATCTCTCTGTGTCAAATAAATTAATAGAATCTTTTAAAAAAAGAAACCAGGTTTTCTAGACTGCAGGAATACATATTTTGGTATCCAGTATATATTGCATGCTGATACCTGATATATAAGAAACTTTACATAGGTATTTAAAAAATCTACCAGGAGACTTTGGGATCCTGATTATAACAAATTATGGAAGAGAAAATAAAAAAGAAAACTTGCCTCATCGAAGTAAAATCAATAAACACATTTATACAAAAATATCACATTAAAATTGTTTTTGCATCAATCCTGAGAATCCAAACTTCTTTCTTGGTCACTATGGCTGGCTTTCCTCATCCTCTAAAACTTTGTGATTTTACTTGGTGCTAAAATACTGCAGCAGCATATTTGGTTATCAGTCAATAGTCTGCCACAGTTGAACTGCTATTACAATGTTAATCTAGTTTGTGTTGCCAGGTCTGGAACTCTGTTGTTTACGTATTGTACTTAGGTACAGGTATAATATATATATATATATATATATATATATATATATATATATATATATATTAATGACCTGGGAATCTACAATCTGTGCCTACAATCCTGGCTCCTTAGACACATTACGCAGCCATTCCCTTCCAAAGTCTTGCCACCTTCTAAGGTTGCTGCCACAGAGCATATGTGCATATCACTTAGAGGGTTCACATGTCTCTTTCCCTTTTCAGGCTGTTTCAGCTTACCAAATGCATCATCTCTCCTTCCTTCTCAGACTTCCTAAACCTCAAAATATCATTTCTTCTCTGCTTCCCACCTTGCCAAACTCTCTAGAGGCTAGAGCTAGAAAAGATTGATATTCTGCTTGAGGAGAGTGGCTGTAGGGAGGATACATACATGTTATCCTGTCAAGCACATTACTATAAAAAGTAATCATCATTGGTCTTTTTAGTTACTTTAAAAAGCTACTGGGCCCCAATGCTTTCATCTTCTATTCTGGCCTGAAAGAAATTTTGGCTTGTGACATTTGTATTGGCCATGGGAAAGGGTAGAAGGAAATCATCCATCTTCTAATTCTTGGTAGTAAGAGGAAATTCCTTGTGACTCTGGGCAGACTCTTATTTGAAGCAATAATATATTAGTTTTATTTTTCTAATTTTAATAAGATTCCATATAAGGTTTTTCAAAAGCAGAGGAAAATACACCCACTTGTATGCTTTTCTGTTATCACCTTATCATTGATACGCACAAAGCAGGAAGTGCCGCTTTTCTCTAAAATGGAAGAACAGAGCATTCTCCAGAAGTGAGCAGTCCCATCTTCCTTTCTCATATCTATTTTCTTGCACTCAGAAAATTTCTGATGTTAGAATCAAAAACAAGATGTTAACTCTGAATTTGGATAAGTTACTTGGTCTGTCATCAAAAGTCCTTTCTTTGCTCCATGACAAAATATACCTTAGTTCCATTCCAGTTGAAATTCATCTATGAACAAATGGCCAACAACTATAATCATTCTGGTACTGTGTTCAACATTTACTGGGGTCACAAACACTATCTGCTTATGGAATGGTTTACCCTGAAAGGTCATCAGGAAAAAAAGGAGTATCTTAATTCAGTCTCATCCAGTAGCAGGCATTGTAGAGCGCAATATATGAGAGCTTTAGGTCATTAATAGGATTCTGATTCTGAGCCTTCCACATGCTGCAGTGCTGTGTGGTTATGGCTGAGTCTTAATGCACCCTATGATATCACTTCCTCATTTTAAAAACAAATAAAGATCATAGTGATTTATTTTGATACTTTAAGCTTGATTCCCTTTACTTACTTTCTCAACATCCCACAAAACCTTTAATAGAACTGGTTCATCTTCCAGACACAGATTAAGAATCTTTGAAAATAGTTACATCCAACAAAAAGTAAAGTACAACTGTTCTCTACTTTTGTGGAAGATCTAGATACAGGAATATCTGAAAGATGGATGAGTGCAGTAGTTTATGAGATGTTACCAGGAAACTCTCATCCTGTGTTCACTCTAGCATTAAGATCCAGCAAAATAGGAGAAAACAATACTTGAGGAATAAATACATTTTAAGTTAAGGAAAAAAGAGGGAAAAATGAAATTAAATAAAATATTCAAAATGTAATTGACTTACAAACCTTTACGCTCATTTTAGGCTTCAAAATCCTCCCAAGATCTGAATCAAAGTCCCAGCTAATGACCAATAGTGTTTGTTAATAATAAAGAAGAACACTGGAGAAATTAGGAGAATATCATACCTGTGCTTATGATGTTTTTAAAGTGAGTGTACAGTTGGAATAATTAATAAAACATTTCATTAATCTTGTCAGAGGTGTTTTGAGCCAGGAAAGAACCCTGGGACCTGACAGGGTTCTATAAAAACCTTGGTTGAATATGATTGCAAAAAATATGACCTGAATTATTAGCAAACACAGATTGTGGCTGTTCTCACTCTCTGAAGTATTTTCTTTTACATTTGTCTAGGAGTTATCCAATTATTTGTAAAAGGCACCTACAACTGGCCTTAGGGCAGAGTTAAAGGTTAAACATTAGCTCAGGGTCACACAATATCTTGGTTTCCTGGCCATCATGAAAATAGGGTTCCCACTCTGCTCCACTGACCTCTGAGCTGTACCACTTTGTTGTCAAGCTGAGAAGGTCCTCATGGGCCAAAAGCAATCATCCTGTTTCTGTTTGTGGTTGGATGGAAGATGTTCACATGGCTAATGATCCTTGTGATCCAAAGAAAGGCAGGTGAAGGACAAGGTTAATGCAATATTGAAGTGTTAAGAGGCTTTTCACAACTCAGGAAACTCTCTTAGCTGAGCTGGTTCTCCTGAAATGTTGAGTCCTGTTTTCCGTGGCATGGTGCAGCTGATGTTGTCACTCTGTGGTCAGGAGCAGGAAAGCTGGTGGGGTGGAGAGAGATTAGTGGTCTGAAAATATGTAATTGGTATCGCATAGCAGCAGGGAGTTGACAGCCCTCAGGGACCACAAACAGGAGAGGACCAACAGCTCCACTGAATTAAAACAAACTGTGATTTTGAAAAAGAGTAGGAGAGAAACATCATTGAGTATTTAAAAATTTGGTAAATTATAGATAAATTCTGTATTGCCCACCTTATAAGGTAAATTGTTACATGAGATACTATATGTAAGAAAGTTAGTATAGTGCCAGGATCATAGTTATTAATCAATTATAAACCTGGTAGTTTTTATTATCATTATGCATGGGGAGAGCAGGTCAGTGTAGCTTAATCTTAGAAGCAGTATTATTTCATTGGAATTTTCCTCCTTTTGCACTAGAGAATTTTGATCCTCGATTCATATCCTGTACCTGACATTGTGGGTGGAAAAACTCCACTCATGAATTTGGAGAGGGGAGGCACTCTGCTACGGCAGTTGCCATCCAACTGACTGTGGTTCGTTTGTATAATTGAAGCCAAGCAAATCTAAGGCAATGCGGGTACATGGATCCTTCTGTTAGACTAAATAAAGAACAATGAGACCATTTTTATGGGGGAGGAGGAAAAAAATGTTTTTAGCAGTAGGGAATGACTTAAGTCTAGGAACCTTAGGCTGTATCTAAATGTTACCAAATATTGAGAAGAAACTGCACAAAACTTATTCACCTAGATGTTTCCAGAAATCCAGTGTTTGATTTCATTGTAGATGAAAAGAGGGGAAGATTAGATTTTTTTTTTTTTCTGGCATTACAAGACATAGTCTCAGCATGTTTTCGGTTGGCTTATAGGTCTCTTTATTTAGATCTATGTCAGGTCTTCATCTGGGACCAGCATAGCTGCTTTTTGGGATGCCAGTCCAATGTTAGAGCCACTCTTCAACCTATAAAGTACTGTTTGCTTTGTGAAAGTGTGTACAGGAATGGAGCACAGTTTGATGTCTGATTCATTGGAATGAGTCAGCCAAGTTTGGTATCTTGGTGGTTTTAAGTCAAAGGATTAAAATTTATAAAGCAATGACATTTAACTTTCTTTCCTATACCTCAAATCTAGCTCAAAGAGATCAATCAAGTTCCTTCTGAAATTCAAAAAGCTTAAGTCAATTCAAATCTGTAATAGTGTCATCTGGAGCATCTGAGAATTTTAGCAAGAACAGTTCTTTGCTCAGGACAAGATGATAGAGAATGAGCAGAATAGAGATAGGTTTAATATAACACTTTACACAAAGCAGATGTTCCAAATGTTGGCTGTTGGGTGAGTGAACTGAAATATTTTAAATAGAGATAGTTTGTTTGACATGAAGATCAAGAGTTAATTAAACACAACTTTCAACTTCATTTATCTTATGTAGAGAAAATTAAATGTAAAAGAATAACCTCAATAGTTTGAAGGACATGGATTCAAATCCTAAAGATATCACTAGTATTTTTCAAGTCTCTTCAACCATAAAATAAATTTTATAAACTACAAGAAGTTTGTGAATATCAAATCAGATATTTATAAAAAGCTATACCTAACTCAGACTAGGTGCTCAATAAATATTGGCTCTCTCTCCCTGGTTGTTCTTTTAACCCTCTTCTTAAGCATGACTTTAATTCCAGTCTTAAATGCTTAGCATGCAAAGCAATAAAAGGAAAATTCTAAGATGTATCTTTTAGAGATTCAATTCTACCAATCTGCTCCATATTCATCTTCTATGATTATGTCACTAGATGGATTATGCGGCAATAAGCAATGCATTCAGAATATTGGCAATAATTGATCAATTTATGGTGATGAGTATACTTTATAAAGATTTTAGCAAGTTCCTCAAAACTCATGGGATATTATATGGTATTACAAGATCTACTTACGAAGTTGTTTTAGAAGAAAAAAAATCACACAATGGGATTGATCTTATTCCATGAAAGGAATTCCAGAGAACTAATGTTATGGATAAGCCAAGAAACTATAGCATTTGGAGAATTCACCAGTCTATCTAAAAATCCTATGAAGCTGTCTTTGTTCTCCTCAAACACAGAATTAAAGTAAGACTCTTCTGTCATACTTAGTACCTATCTCTTAGAATCAGTACACACTTGGAGTACTTAGTATCTACCAGAAATGCTAGTTCCTGCCTTTATTATCACATGACTTCAGAACATTGAGCCTAGGGAGCAGTAAGCTGCTTTGAAGATCTACACTGGAAGAGTCTAGGCCCTGTGAAAGGAAACAAATCTTCAGGGCATGTAGATCTGAGCCATCCTTCGCTATGGCAGGGAATGTGGTCAACAGGGAGAACAGAGAGAGGTAGTGAAACAGCCAAGCAACAGGAACAGGCATTTTGCAGAGAACATTAGAGGGAACCAAAAACTCAAAAGCAACCAAAAGATAAAGACTACTTCAAACAGACTTCAAGTAAGCTCTCAGCATGACACAATCCCAATGCAGATTGTATGGGACAAAAAGCAAACATTGTAGGAGATACAGAATATCAGTAAACAGGCATAACTATCTTGATCACTCTTCTGGTCATTCCCTAGATGAGGAACAACCAAACATATCTCAGAACCCTACTGAATAGTGTTTGACTTATTATTAATACTTAATATTCATTTAAGTTCAAGTATGGAAAAGCATACAGTTCTCATATCAATAAATAGTTTCAAATATTTTCAAAATTTCCTATTGTTTTCATACAGTCCAAAGTTAAAGATTTTGTTAAACAAGGGTGTGTAAGACTACATGAATCCAACTTGACTATTACAGTTAAATACTGTTATGCGGAATTTTCAAAATTAGATTAGCAGCCCTCCTTAAACACTGTCATTTCAACAAGGGTTTACCACCATTTTGTACTATGATTGTCTGTTTTCATGTCTGTATTTTCCATATACCATGAGCTTAATGTGGGCTTATTTGTGTGAATATACTAAACATCAAACAAGTGGTATTGTTGGTGCTCCATGAATTTGTTAAACGGTGGTGTGTATATATGTGCGTTTCTCTGCATATTCGTAGAGATGGGAATGTGGCCCAAGATAAATAGTATATTATACTGAGAACAACTATTCTTAGCTTTTCATCTTGTCTGTTATAACTCATTAGTCTTTGCTTGGTTCCAGGAATATCATAGTAATTTTCATGGATTGTATATGTCTGGGTGATAAGACCAGTTGGTGAAAAGTAGTAATACCAAAGAGACAAAGGTCAAAAATCTGAAGATTCAATTTCATGTGGATCAATGGGCCTAATATTCTATTAAAGTTATTTGGAAATGTCTGTAATTGAATCATGGTGACTAAAGTTAGGCCTTGTCTATAGACTGCTATGATAACTAACTATGGGACCTGTGAGAGAAGTTGACGTCTATGAGAGAAGTTGACAGTTTAACATGTCATAATAACCAAAACAACTAGTAGTTGTATCAGTTGAACTGGGCTCCAGATAGGCAGGGTCAAGCTGCATGATTCCAGTGGGGCACCACTCACATTGTCATCTATGTGAATTATGCCACAGACAACCTGTGAGTTATATATATCCCCCCAGGGGAGGGTAGATTTAGATGTGTAGCAGTTGCTATAGGTGCCCAACTCATATCACTCAAATATTTTAGTTTGCTCTGCCTGACTTCCAACTTCCAGATAAGCCCAGGACTTGTCCTCTCCAACCCTTTGTCCCAACTAAAAAGAGTACCATGCAGGAAGCACTGAGTTAATACTTATAGAATAGTTCTTGACCAATAAATTTTTGAAGTTGGTGTACACACACACACACACAAATAGCATTTATTGATTGCCTTCCATTTCTTGTGCACATCCCCACTTTGCTTTCATTATTGTCTGTACTTGTCAAATAAATTACTTGAACTTGACTTAGAATCTTCTAAGAGACTTGAAACTACAACAAAGTACAACCTATAACTGCTTAAAAATTTCCAGAATGTGGTTGCAATTCTGGTCCCTTTAGAAAAGGCCTCTTCTTTGTCTACTGGAGTTAGAGCAGTGGCCCTGAACACCTGCCAGATAGAATGGACATTCCTGCAAAATATAACTGAAATCTCCCTGTTACCATCTATGCCCACTGAATAAACAATTTAAAATCCCAACTAGAGGGCCCTATGAGTCACAAAGTATTCAAATGAATGTTGTTTCTGTTTCTACCGAGTATGACAAGCTCTTTAAAGTAGTTCTGCTCATAATTTTATTATTCTGTTTTCAAATACATAGAAGCAAAATGGAAAAAAAAAACAAAAATAAAAAACAAATCTTTTCTGTTAGCCACTTAGGGAGCTAAGTGGTAGAAAATTTTGAATTTAAAAGAGGCAACACAGACTCTCAGAGGATGTGACACAGCAGTTAAAAATACATTAGGAAATGGTGAGTATGCTTGCACTTATACCAATGGAACAAAGACATAGGCCAATGCTATCCACAGCTGCTAAAAGACACTCATTCCAGAGAATGTCACTCATTTGGAAATGAATGGAAACATGTCGTGCTGAATATAGTTTAGTATGGGGAATTATGACAAGGAGGTAATATTATTCATATTAGTTGTGTTGTAGTAACAAAATAATTTGGAAGTAGAAAGAAAAAAAAAGAGAAGAGAAGAAGATAAACTAGCTCTTTTAAAAAGGAAATACAAACTATGGCAAACTTGTGTAAAAGGTGAGTGAATATTGAATGTGAAATACTGAAAGGGTATTCGGAAGGAGAATTATCCTAGATGAGAAGTGAAGAATATCAGGATTGGATAGCAAAAATAGAAGGTTGGAAGTCAACAGATTAAGAGAACATATATGAAATACCAGATCTTATGTAGGAATACTTTTGGGGACTTTAAATCAACTCACGTCATTCTTTGACTCAAAACCTTCCACTGTATTGCATGGAGCACTGGGTGTTATATGGAAACAATGAATCATGGAACACTACATCAAATCTAATGAAGTACTGTATGGAGACTAACATAACATAATAAAAAATAAATACATATATACATATATAAAAAGCCAGAACAAGCAAACAAACAAACAAAACAATACAAAAACGAAAAACAAAAAAACAAAACAAAAAAACTTTCACTGACTGCCAATCTCCTTCAGAATAAAAGTCAAAAATCCCTCCAGTGGGACCTTACCTGATCTTCCTTCTTACTTCTCTATCCTCCTCTCCTTTACAACTCTTCCTCCTTTTCACTCATCTCTGTATGCAGTGACCCTTATTCTGGGCCTCACACATGCTAAACACAATCCATCATATCTCAGGGTGTTTGCACAGGCTATTCCCTCAGCCCAAGGGGATAAGCACATGGTTCACCCCCTCTTCTCCTTCACATCTTTACTCATATGCCACCTTCCCAATGAGTCTTTCTATGATCATCCTGTTTAAAATGTCAATCCTTCTCCTGATCATCTTGCTTTATTTTTCTAAAATCATATTTTTCACCTTCTAAATAATGCATTATATATATAATAATAAATATAATATAATAATAAATATAATAAAAATAATAAATAATAATGCATTATTTAGAAGGTGAAAAAAAGATATATATATGTTTATCTTTGATTTATATATATATATATATATATATATATATGTTTATCTTTTATTTAACTCCTCTCCCCGGCCTTCAACTAGGTGTAAGCATGTTGAGGGTTGGAATTTTACCTAAGTTTTTTTTTCATTCATTCATTCATTCATTCAGATTGAGATATAAATCAATAAAAAATAGTTATTGAAAACTGAATGAAAGAATCAAACTTCTTGGGCTTGACTAGAAGAATCTTATAGGAAAATTTCAAATTAACCTTGACTTTGGTCGAAGACACTAAAATGTAAATCAAAATCTTATTCACAGGCTATTTTATTTTATTTTTTTTAGCTACTGGAATTTATAGTTCAGTCTTTAGCTGTGAGATATCTCATCATAAATCTGTTAAATCCAACATCTCACTTCCTGGACTAAAAGCTACAAATTTTATTTAGGTGACATTTGTGAGATAAATACAATTTCTAGGAGATAATTTGTAATATGGCCTAGCGTGATGATCCAGCCTGGAAGGAAGAGAATATAATCCAGGTTCTCTTCTTTTTTAAAATTAATGAATTAATTTTATTATGTTCAGTTAGGAGCATATAGTAAATCATAAGTTTTTGATGTAGTGTTCAACGATTCATTAGTTGGATTTAACACCCAGTGCTCATCGCAACATGTGCCCTCCTTAATACCCATCATCCAGGGCACCTGGGTGGCTCAGTTGGTTAAGCGACTGCCTTCAGCTCAGGTCATGACCCTGGAGTCCTGGGATCAAGTTCCGCATCAGGCTCTCTGCTCAGCAGTCTGCTTCTCCCTCTCACCCTCCCCTTCTTGTGCTCTTTCTCTCTCATTCTCTCTCTCTCTCAAATAAATAAATAAAATCTTAAAAAAAAAATACCCATCACCCAGATACCCCATCTCCCCACCTCCTCCTTTCTGTAACCCTCAGTTTGTCTCTTCATTCTACCTCAATGATTCCAAATAATTAGTCACTCAATCTGTATTTTTGCAAAATTTTAACTAATTAAAAACAATGTAAAAATGCTAACCTTAACATAAACATAAAAACAAAAATATTAAACTTCTTAAGTAAAGATTATTTTTAAATAAGAAAATTAACATAAAATGAGTTATGCATATCAGTGAGCTAGAAATATGTTATAAAATATTCTTACAAATATTTGAAAAGATAGTAGCTTCAATATAATATGAAAAAAATTAATTTTTAGCTCAAGTGAGTTTCAAAACAACCTTGGTATTTTGACCTTTTCCGAAACAAATGAATCATGCACAACCTGACCAGATGACTTTTTTCCAGAAATGGCTCAAACTCTAGCCATGTTTCCACCATTACCTTGTGGCAAGAGGGAATATTGACAAGTAATGACAGTTACTTTGACTTCTTATTTTTGCCATAAAATCCATCTTTCTGTACTGATCAGCATTTTATTTGTACTTAGGCATGAGACCCAACATGGCTAATTGGCTTTGCAACCGTGAGATTGGATTAGCCAAGGTCTTCTCCGATCCTTTTTATAAGACTTGCATTTAAGGGTACATAGATAAGTTGTATGTATATATATATCTATATAAATATAAGAGTATATAGATAAGTTGTGACAAGCTGCAGCGGTCCAAGTTTTGACATTTTGTTTTTACTCTTACTCTAGCACCCCCAAATTCAGTATAGCCTTGAAAGAAATCACCACAGATAGTGTTTTGACCATGGCCATACATAGATTTCAAGTTAAGAAGCCAGTTTTCACATTGCCTTTCTCCTGGAGATAACAAAAATGTTATCACTTCCAGAACAAAACCCTAGACTATAAAATGCATTAATCCTTTTTACATTTTTCAAAGAAAAATTATTTTCTTTGAAAAAGAAAGGACTATATCTTTTCATAGAAGAGAAATTCTTTTTCCCCAGTTTATTGAGAAATAACTGACATACATCACCGTATAAGTTTAAGTTTAATGTGTACAGCAAGATGATTTGGTTTACACATATTGTGAAGTGATTACCAAAATAGCTTTACTTACTATCTACCATCTCATATAGATACTTAAAAAAAAGGGAAAACAAAACAAAACATTATCCTTGTGATGAGAGCTCTTAGGATCAACTCTCTTAACAGCTTTTCTACATGTCATATAGCAGCACTAACTATAGTAATAATGTTGTACATTATAGCCTTAGTACTTATCTATCTTATAACTGGAGGCTTATACCTTTTGACCATGTTTCTCCAATTTTCTTCCCCCTACCCTCAATCTCTGGTAACCACAAGTCTGATCTCTTTCTATAACCAAAGTTTCCTTTTTTTAGATTCCACATATAAATGAGATCATACAGTGTTTGTCTTTCTCTGATTTATTTCACTTAACATAATGCCTTCAAAGTCTACCCGTATTGTCACAAATAGGATTTCTTCATTTTTATGGCTGAATAACATTCGTGTGTGTGCATATATATATAAATATATATATTTATATACACACCACTACTTCATCTATTCATCCATAGATGGAATAGATGGACACGTGGTTGTTTTCCCGTCTTGGTTATTATAAATAATGCTATGAACATGGGGATACAGATATCTTTTTGAGTTAGTGTTTTCATTTCCTTTGGATGTATTGGATATATTCCCCAGGGTGGAATTGCTGAATAATATGCTAGCTCTATTTTTAATTTTTTGAGGGACTTCCATACTGTTTCCAAAGTGACTGTTCTAATTTCTGATCCCACAAAGAGAGCACAAGTGTTCCCTGTACTCCACCTCTGTGCTTGCATTTGTCATCTTTTATCTGTTTGATCATGGCCCTTAAAACAAGCATGAGGTGATAGCTCATTGTGGTTTTAATTTGTACTAATGACTAGTGATTTTGAACATCTTTTCATATACCTATTGGCCTTTTTTGTATCTTCCTTGGGAAAAAAAATGTCTATTTTCGTACTTTTCTCATTTTTTAATTGTTTCTTTTTTTTTTTTGCTCTTGAGTTTTGTGAGTTCTTTGTATATTTTTGATACCAATCTCTTATCAGGTAAATGGTTTGCAAGTATTTTTTCCCATTTCATAGTTTGTCTTTCCTCCTGGTTTATGGATTTTTTTTTTTTTTTTTTTTTTGCTTTACAGAAGTTTTTTTTAGATGTAATCCCACTTGTTTATTTTGTTGTTCCTTGTGACTTTCAGGTGTGGTTTCCAAAAAATCATTACCAAGGACCATATCAAGGAGCTTTTATCTTATTTTTTTTTCTAATATTTCATGGTTTTATGTCTCACACTTGAGTCTTAACCAATTCTTTTTTCAAAACCATTCATCCTTTATTTGCATATAAACATTTCACTGTTTTTATTTACATAACCACCTTTCTCCTAGACAAGCACTGTTAACAAACATAAAGCAAAGATGACTTGTTGATGACAATCCTATGCAATTTTCTTTTTTGGAGGGTCTTCTCAGCAGCCAGTTATCACATGGTAATTTTCACAGTTTCAAAGAACTTTTCTTCATTTTTTTAAAAATTTATTTATTTGACAGAGAGAGATCACAAATAGGCAGAGAGGCAGGCAGAGAGAGAGAGAGGAGGAAGCAGGCTCCCTGCTGAGCAGAGAGCTCAATGCAGGACTCGATCCCAGGACCCTGAGATCATGACCTGAGCCGAAGGCAGCGGCTTAACCCACTGAGCCACCCAGGCGCCCCAGAACTTTTCTTCATTTTAAAACACCTGGTGGTAGTTATTGTCAAATAGTTCAATCAACCTTATATTCGCTTTTATAATATAACTTCAAGTATGTGTATTATTTAACCAACACAAACCTCAAAAACAAAATCCCAACAACCAAACACTATCCCATTTCTGGTGCCATGAGATGCGAGAGTACCACCTATTTTTCTGTTTTAGTGGTTATTCACAGTTTTAGCACCCATCTACAGGAGTTAGAGGTTAACAACAACATATGATCTACTTACTGGAAGGTAGCAGTCTTAATATCCCCTCAGAAGGACATCTGTTCCTTATACTGCATCCTGGCTCATGGAAAAGAATAATATTAATGGGGGCAGGGGGAAGGACAGACTTTTAATTAAGGCTTTTTAGTTTAAATCACTTCAATACTAATGTCATATTTCCCTAAAGTATAGAATTATATCACATATAAAATATCTCAAGGAATTATGTGGTTGCAGATACATCAAGATAGACCACATTTAAAATGTTAAACATGGCTTAAATATAGAACAGAGGAAAATCAGAAAAATTAATGCCAGTGATCAAAATCCCATCTTTTTAGCCAAAATGCTATCTCATCACTCCATTTCAAAAATGAAATGAAAGATTCTAAACGAGAGATAACTTTTTACATAAAAACACACAAAACTGTGAATAACTATATCAGTTATTAGACATGGTAAATACAAGCAAAGAAAATAAAGTGCACCTTTACAATATATAAAATTATAGACCCAGTAATCACCTTTTAAAATTGGTAAATAGACTGAAATATAAAAAGTACCTGACATAGCAAAGTTAGATAGAAACGAAAAAATTTCAGTTGAAAAATAACAATTTTTCAGTACAGCAGAGAGACAAATAACCTTTTATTAAAGCTATTAGATTTGGAGACTCTTGAATATTTCAATTTTGCATAGGAGAAAGGAAAGCCATTCTTCTAGAAGGCACTTACTGACTTCAATGTGCAAGAAAATATGTGTCATAGGACTGCTGGTTCTTTTGTTTTATTCCTTACTCTGCAAGGGAGACTGACTGTGTAGTATTGCTGAGGAACTCTCAGTCAGCAGGCTCTCCCACATCCTCTTCAGGGTGCTCAGTCCACAGTGTCACAGATCTCCTTTACTTTCTGGTGGAAGTCTTCTGATTGATCTGCATACGCGTAATGCCCTGCCCCAAGAATGGCTATTGTCTTCACAAATGAATGTGGTTGTAAAGACTGGATGCTGTTGCCAGAATTGCCATCTATGCAGGATCGGGTGCCGTAGATCACCGAAACTGGAATGTCAGGGTGCATTTTACCAGTTCACTGGAGCATAAGGAAGAGTCATATTTTTGAATGCTGTCTCACCACTTGGAGTCTGCACATTACGTGGTAGATGTATTCTGTCATGGTGTCATCTTCAAACATTGAAGAATACTTCCATTTGAAATCAGGCCTTAAACACTGCACTAGACTTAAGCCAAAGGGTCCTGTAATTCTGAGGCCAGCTAAAGGATTAAAGAGAGTCAGTGCTTCTCCCAAGGCTCTGATCCACACTGGGATTGGTCTGTCTTGATCAGCAAGTTCTAGTGGCTCAGGAAAACCCCAAGGCTCCACTAAAATGAGATGATTAACCCTTGACAGGTACTTCAGTGAGTAAGCAGCAGCCAAGAACCCACCCAAATTGTGCCCAAGCAAGATCACTTTGTCCAATCCTAGGGCACATCTCCATTCTTCAGTGGATTCCACAAATTGATTCTCCACTTCCGCATCATTGTCAAACCTAGCCTACTACTTTGTCCAAAGCCCGACAGGTCAAAAGCATAGATGGGTTTATCAGTGCAAAGATCTCCAAAAGTCAGTGCCCTAAATAACCTCATTTTACCTTAATTTCCTCTTTATAGGCCCTATCTCCAAATACAGTCATATTCTGAGATACTTAGGGTTAGGACTTCCAGTTTATGAATTTGGGGGGTGGAGTGTGGTCACAGTTCAGCCAATAAAGAGCAGTGACTGCTTAATGGGTAGGAGTCTTTCTTTTAGGGTAATGAAAATGTTCTGGAACTAGATAGTGGTGATGGTTGCAAGCATTGTGAATGTACTAAATGACATTGAATTGCACCCTTAAAATGGTTAATATGGTAAATTTTATGCTGTGTGTATCTTGCCACAATAAAAAGTCATTACCTAGTCATATTGATTTCATCTTGTAAAATGAATCATATCAGTGTACATTTGCCATCTCTACCACTCTAGCCAAAGCCAGAATTATTTCTTGCATGATATATGTCAAAAGTTTCAAACTACTCCTTGTTTCCACCCTCGCTCTGCTCCAATTTGTTCTCTGCTCTGAAGCCAGCCCGGTCTTTTGGAAATGTGGATTTAATTATGTCATTCCCCAAATTAAAACATTTCAATGATTCCTCATTTTATTTAAAATCAAGTCCCAAATTTCTGTCTGTGGCTACAGGCCCATTATGCTCAGGTCTTTGTCTATACTTCAGCTGTGTTTCTCCCCCACTGCCTAAATTTGCTCTAATCTCAACCTGTCATCTATTAACTTTTATCAAGCCAGGATCTTTCTTATCTCCCGCTACTGCATATTCCATTCCTTTCACCCCCACTGCCCTGCCTCCACTCTTGGCCTACCTAAAATCTATCATCATTAACTTAACTTAAATGTCACTTCCTCAGATAGATTTTTCTCTGATTTTTCCATTTAAATTATTCTTTTTTATAACACCCTCTTTCTTTCTTCAAAGTACAGAGACAATTAAAATTACCTGTGTACGTTTATCTGTTTAATGTCTGTCTCTTCTACCAGATTATAAGCCCTGTGAGAACAGCAACCTGTGTGTTTGACTAACTACTTATCCTCAGCATGCAGTACCTATTTGGCACTGAATATTTTTCATTCAAAAATATTATTTGATAAATAAATGAAAATGTTAATAGATTTAGACTAGAACATTTCAAAAGCTTTAGCCACCAAGTGATAATGTGGTTTATAATTAAATTTTTCTTTTCCTTAATTTCAGTGACAGACTCTCACGTAAATAATCTCAGAGTAGCTCTCAAAAACCTCTAGCAAAGCATACAGCAAGCACCAACTTCTGCTGAAACAAGAGAAGGACTCAAGAAAGAGACAAATGGACATATATTTATGTTTTATTAAACAGAGTACATAATAGATTTAATCAGTAAAATGAGAAGTTAATCTTTTGTTTTCTTTGACAAGTGTATTAAATAAAAGAAGAAGATAAAATAATGTGAATGAAGGAAAAACATAGCTACAGATAAGGAATATCAAGAAATCTTGACAGAATGCTATGAATAACTTTTTGCTCAAAAAGGAAATATAATAAAAACAAAGAATATGAGTGATTAAGAAAGTATAAATTACTTTAAATTACTTGAGAGGAAGGTAAAATTGAATACATCAATAGCTATATTTAAAAAATCTATCCCTAGGGGCACCTGAGTGGCTCATTCGCTTGGGTGTCTGCCTTCAGCTCAGGTCATGATCCTGGAGTCCCAGGATCGAGTTTCATGTCGGGCTCCTATCCAGCAAGAAGCTTGCTTCTCCCCCGGCCCCTCACCCTACTTGTGCTCGCTCTTGCTCTCTCTCAAATAAATAAAAAAAAAAAAAATTTTTTTAAATCTATCCCTATAAAAGATATGAGCTCAAAATGAATTTATAGGCCAATTCTGTTTAAATTTTTTTTTAAGTTTGTTTTATTTATTTATTTATTTGAGAGAGAGAGATAGCATGAGTTGGGGGAGAGAGAGAATCTCAAGCAGACTCTGCACTGAGCACAGAGCTGGATGTGGAGCTCGATCTCACAACTCTGAGATCATGATCTATGCCAAAACCAAGAGTCAGATGCTCAACCAACTGAGCCACCCAGGTGCCCCAAATCATAACTTTAAAGAAAAGAAAAAGTACTCTGTTAATCTTTTTAAGACATTAAGATGTTGAAAACTTCAAAACTTAAAAAAATAAAAAGAAAAAGAAAAGAATACCAAAAATAGGAAAGCTATAGATTAATCTCATTTATAAACATAAGTAAAAATATCTTAAGTTGAATAGTCACAGATGAAACCAGTAATTTTTGAGAGAATTATACAAATGTCCCAACATGATTATTCTAGAAGTGTAATAATGTTTTAGCACTTGGAAATATATTTATATAATTCAATCAGATTAACAGATTTAGAGAACATTATACAATTATCTTATTATAAAGTGTGTTTCTTATGGATCAATACCATTCTTAATAAAGCCAAACTAGGAATAAATATATTCCTTCTTAGTTTAGTTTTTAAAAAAATCTGTCAGAACAACTTAGCAAATACTATAAAGGTGAAATATTAAAAACATTCCCACTGAAATCTTAACCAAAATAAGGATGCTTAAAGCTATCATGACTACTAGAACCAGGAGTCCTAACCAATGTAACAAGGCAAGAAAAGAAAATGAGTTAGAAGTATTGAAACAAGGGACTCAAACTTATTTGTACAATAGAATTGCAGAAGAGAAGGAACACAATGATAATTTTAGTAAAATAGGCTGATATAATGTCAACACATAAAAATCAATCCCTCTTTTTTTAAAGATTTTATTTATTTATGTGACAGAGAGAGCACAAGCAGAGGGAGCAGCAGACAGAGAGAGAGGGAGAAGCAAGAAGCAGGCTCCCCTGCTCCTCCTGAGCAAGGAACCCAATGCAGGGCTCTATCCCAGGACCCTGGGATTATGAAGGCAGATGTGCTTAACTGACAAGCCACCCAGGTGCTCTGTATATAAGTAAAAAACTAGTTAGAAAAATGGAGATCTAACTCAATGAGAATAAAAATGATTTAAATATTCATGAGTCAACTTAGCAGAGTACATAAGACATTTATAGGGGAAATCATATGATTTTGCTCAAGTTTCTATAATAAAGCCTGAGTAAAGAAGTCTCAGGATAGGACAACTCAATAGTATAAATAAATGTGCACATAAATATGTAGTTTAAATGCAATATGAACTAAAATCCCAACAAGATTTTTTCAATGATAGTTTCAACTATCTTTTAAAATTCATCTGAAAGAGAAAACATGGAAGGATATCCTAAAAAGAAAAGCTGAGAAAGAAAGATAAACAATGAGTATAAGATGGGGAGGATGGTCTTTCCTTTTTTTGTTGTTGTTGTTGTTGTTGTTTTGTTTTTGTTTTTTTCCTTAAAGAAGAAAGAATTTCTGCTCCTTCTTGGAAGGTAGTATTACTGGATGTAAATGTTCCAAGAAAATTGGTTTAGGATGCTGGCATTCTCTTCCTTGAACTGTTTGAGTAGTTCTTTGCAGATCTCACCCTCCCGACAGTTAGATCCTAAGCACTATATCTGTAGGGAAGAAATAGAAAGCCTCACTTTAGCCCCAAGCCAGACTATATCCTCTTACACAATATATTGGAAGTTCTATATTTTGGGGAGATTATTAGGCACTACTCAGCCAGTGTAAACCTCATGCTGCACATTTTCATCCTCATTGGATTCTAAGTGCTTATTGTCAATTTTTGAGGAATCTAAAGAGGAGGATGGTGAGTAATCACCAATCCTAAATCTCCAAGAAGTAAGTTGCCCTATTGGAATCTCAATGAACCAAAAGGCAAAAAGATACCTGTTAATTTTAGAAACAATTAGATTTCTAATAATGAGAAGATGATATTGAGGTAATCAGTTATCCATTTGTTCTTAAAAAAATTAAATCTCTACCTCACAGAAAACATAAAAATAACTTGAATAATTAAATAAGTACAATTACAAAAACCCACCGATTTCTTAAAGGAATGTACAGAAGGTTATTTTGACAATCATGAAACTGAGGAGATCTATGAAAGCCATTAAACTCCAAACCCATAAAAAAAAAAATTAACAGCTTCAATCTTATAAATAAAACTGAATAATTTCTGGACAGTGAGATACAACAACCAGATTTAAAGTAACAGACTGGAAGAAAATATTTACAACAGATATGACAGAGAAAGAACCATCAGGGTTCCCATAGTTCAATAAGGAAAAGCAAATAGCCTAATAAGAAAAATAAACAATAGTTACAAACTGGCAGTCTTAAAAAAATGGCCAGCATACATCTGAAAACATGCTTAAACTCACTAACAGAATTTAAAGTGACAAATTTCCCGCATCAGATTAGCAAAACTAAAAAAAGTGTTGTATGTATGTCTAAAAAAGACTAGTATGTAGACTGGTGCTCTAATAAACTGTTGGTCAGTATTTAACTTAGTTCAATCTTTCCAAGGTCAATTTGACAATATTTTTTGAATTTAAGATTTACCTATTCTTTCACCAACAATTAATTCTGTCTTTAAAAATCCATGTTTAATGGGGTACCCGGGTGACTTGGTCGGTTGAGCCTCTCTCTGGCTCTTAAGTTTGGCTCAGGTCATGATCTCAAGATCCTGAGATCAAGCCGCAGTTCAATCTGGCTCCATGCTCAACGGGGAGTCTGCTGGAGATGCTCTCTTCTTTTCCTCTGCCCCTCCCCTACCCTCTCTCTTTCTTTTTCATTCTCTCTCAAATAAACAAATTAATCTTTAAAAAAAAAAATCATGTTTAATGTCCTTGTCCTCCCCTGCAGTGATGTTCCTGCTGGATCTCCACCCCTTAGTGGGAAAGATCACAACTCACATGCTCAGTTTCAGCCAGGACAGTTCCGAGGCGACAGCTCAGGCTCTCCTCACCTGTTCAGCCCTGTAGCTTTTCATCCATACCCCAGGTGAGTTAAAAGGAGCTTCCATTCTCAGCCCCATGGTGTGATAGAATCAGAACCCTCTCCCACAACCATCTAGGCTGGGTTTCGGAAAGTAAAAGAAATGAATGAAGCAAGGAGAGTAGAAGTATATATGTTAGTGGTAGACTTTGGAAGAAAACTGCAGAGCATCTACTCTGGCCAAAGTAACCCCTATTAATATGTGAAATATCCTAATTTTTAAGTAGTTCACTAATTTTAGTTGGTTCAGTGAAGCAAGGAAAATATAATTTGTGGAGAGAAAAGGAAACACAATTTGACTCATGAGCAATTTCTTGATAAGCCCCTAACCTAGCAGTGGCTACCCACCCAGTATTACCCTCATTCATGATTAGTTTCCCATGATGGCTCTTAGTGCCCTGATTTGCCCACATACCTTAGATATGACCATCACAGTTCAAAGGAGGCTTTAGAATTACTGATCTTCCAAAAGAAAAAGGGTCTTATTAGGTTGCCTTTTTCAGAAGCACCTTGGCTCCTCTGCAGGCAGCATATACCTCTCTGTTGTGACAATTTTGCATACCAAGGAGAAATGGGGTTGTGGTTAACAGTATTTAATTAAACCACTAAGGGTCCTGGGGCTCTTCCCTCAAACCAGAATGACTGCTCATCCTTTTAATACAAAGTCACTCAAATGACTCAACCAGAACAATGTAAATCTCTTCCTCTAGAAAGCGATGCATATGATAAATCATGCATTGAAAAAATTAATGTTCTACTAATGCCCCAACCACATGACGACTAGTGCAAAAGCCACACATTTAAAGAGGAGGCAAACAACAAGCAAAAGATGTGTTCTGCTCAGAGATAAAGAGTTAAGGGATCACAACCTCCAATTTAAAGACCAAGGTTACTTTATCCAGTTGAAAGAGTAAGGCACTGTTTTCAGAGTAATGAATCACATTTTTTTCTGCCCCAATTCTAATTCTAATGCTGTCGAGTATGGTAAGATAGATGATCCTATTTAAAATTATATTTTACAAAGCAAAACAGATATAACTCAGTAACTGCATCTAATTGACTTAATTGACTCATTTATCACATGACTTAAGTGAGCTGATGTTTTCTACTCTGCTTCACCCATGTAATTCTTGTAATATAAGAGCTGAGACATGGTGCCAGGCATGAGCGAGAAATCCTCTCTCCTGAGAAAAGATATCACTGGAGTGATGTTGGCTTTGGGTTCCAGTTTATTGAAAAATCAATGTCCATTTGAGCGACCTACACATATGGCTTTCTTCCAGGCTGATGATGGCTTTGGGAGGCTGGCTATCACCTAATGAAGTCAGATCAGCTTACCCAGCACCCAAGTTACAGTTGGCAAAGTGACTTTGTCATTAAAATCCAGTTTATCATTCCTGTTGGTGTTTTTCTTTCCATCCTACCCTCTGCTATCCGTTTCTCCTGAAGCCACAGTATTGTTTTCCTCTGTAGATAAGAGACCAATGGCTCCAGTTTTAACATTTCAAAGGAACTCTGTATGATGTTTGGGACTCAAAGGATAAACAACCTTTTCATATGTATGTGTCTGTCATTAAAGGCAGGAAAATACATACATGCCTAGATAGTCTCACTCAGTCTTGACTCATAATAGACATTTTACAAGTCAGAGCCAGGTTTGTAATAGGCTCAATTGAAATTCATCAGTTTAGCTGTCGGTGGGTAAATCAACAAGGCTAAGTTTATCTAATGTGTTGATACATTCTAATAAACAGTCCAGCTGACGTTTTACATGAGGCTTTTTAAAAAAGTTAATTACCAGTAAAGTAATACCATTTCCCCATTATTAAATGAAGTGACAGTCTAAATTGCAATACTATTTTCCCCCAATGTTCTCTTTCCCTGGAGAATACCCCCAGACAGATAGTCACTGGCATCAGAAGCTCTGGTATGGCAGTGGTATTCCCCCTACCCCCTGCCCGAATCTGCCAAAAGCAACAAATAATTCTGTTAGGAAGTGCCAGCCCAGTCACTAAGCATGATGACCAAGTTCTTACTTGGGTCTATTATATGAAGACCTCCCTCTCTAATAGTTAGGAATATTTTGATCACAGGTAACAAAACTAACTGACTGATGTTAGGGGAAAAAAGAAAAAGAAAAATTTATATATATAAATGTGCAAGGATAGCAGGAGGTCCCAGAATCAATGGGAAGATAAAGAACCAGGCATAAAACTGGATATGAACCAAGGCATTTTTACGCCAAGAGGGAAGAAGCTAAGGTCTTTTAGCCCAAACAGGCTGGTCTGGAGGTGTGGCCACAGGCAGGGCACTGTGGCTGCTTGCTGCTGCTGTGAAAGAATCTAAATGTCTTTATGTCCCTTGCTAAAGAGTCACAGTTCCATGTTGGAGCCTCTGGTTGATTGGGATATAACTTGTAGTCAAAACAAGATATTGGAAACAACAGAGTACATAGTCATTTGTGTTTAGCATGCCTAAAGAAACAAGCATCTAAAAGTTTGCAATGGCTATAACATGTCTGAATGGATAAGTGGTATGAACTCTAGGTGATGATGGTGATTTTGAAGGATTCAGGCTCACCACCATCTTAACCAGTGAAGAAATGCAATCTACTGGGAGTCATGTTAAGAATTTTACATAAAGAAACATATAAAATGTTTCCTGTAGGAGGCATAATGAATAGAGAACCAAAGGGTAGGGGAATAGGCTAGTTAGGAAGCAGAGGCTCTAACAAAAACCTCAAGGTTAGAATAAATTTAAATAAGACATAAATTCACAGTGTTTTGTAGTTGTAGTAAGGCATGTCAGCAAATGATTTTAGTATACACACATGTGCACACACATGCACACACACACACGATTTCTATACCTACATGGAAAGTACTGTTCTTGCACAGTATTTTACTGAACCAATAACAAAACTCCCATATAGTCCTTGGTTAAAGCAGTATGTTTGATCCTGGCCTACAGATTTATGTTAAAGGACTTCACGTGGGAGAAGTGAAAGGAATCTGCGTTTATTGAGTGTTCATGGTATTTTAAGCATCTTTCTATGTCATATCACTTAATCGCCACAACATACCTTCAAGCTAAGTATGAACTGCTCAAGTTAAAGATAATAAAGATGAAGTTCAGAGAATGTAGGACGTTTGCCCAGGGTCACATAAAGCAAAAACTGATTTTGCGTGTATGTGTATATAAGAAAGTCGCATATACTCCTGGACCTTATGTTCTCATCTCCCACCCCTCAGTCTGACTTCTGACCCCATCATTTCAGTGAAACAACTCTAACAAAGGTTATCAGCAGTTTTATGTGACTAAATTCAATGGATGCTTTTTAGTGCTCATCTTACATCATTTCAGCAGCATCTTACACTCTGCACAATTCCCTCTTTTTGAAAACACTCTCATCTAGGTCAACTCAGCTGCTATATCAAAATACCATAAACTGGGTGTTTTAAACAACAGAAAATTATTTTCTCACACTTCCGGAAGCTGGCTATCAAGATCAAGCTTCCAGAAGTTTTGGTTCCTGGTGAGAACCCACTTACTTGCTTTCTTAGGGCTACCATCTTGCTGTGGGCTCATACGATCTGTTCTTTGTGGGAACAAGAAGAGAAAGAAGCCTCTTGTGTTTCTTTCTCTTCTTATAGGGACACAAATCTCATCATAGGGGCTCTACCCTCATGACCTCATCCAAACCTAATTACGTCCTCGCCTCCAAATACTATCATGTTGGGGATTAGGATTTCAATAGATGAATTTTGGAGGGCACAAACATTCACCCCATGAGAACTCTCTTCTGCAGGGTGCCACATTTGCATGGTTACCCTTTTCCCTCACTGAGTACTCCTGTACCTTTACTAACATTATCCATTCTTATTTGCATTCCTCTCTTATTATTATTGCTACTCCTGGATAATTTTATCCATGCCTACCTTTAATAACTGCCAAGGAGCAGATGTCTCATGAATTTATCTCTAGACCAGACCTGTGTGGAAAAAGGCAGCCACATGACATTGTTGAGGAAGAATACTCCAGTAGAAGGAGAAGCAACTATAAAGTTCTTGAGATGGACATGAGTTTTACATGTTGTGGAACCTAAATATAAGCCAGAATGGCTGGAGTGTAGTGAAAGAGAAGGATAGTGGAGGGAGGTGAGGTTAGAAAGGTCTGCAAGACAATGACATTCAGATTATATCTCTGGAGTAAGAAAGAGGTAAAAAAAAAAAAAAAAAGAAAAAGAAATCTGGGTTAGCAGTAAAAGGGAAAGTTATAAAAAGAGTTAAATAATGGGTTTTTATTGTATCTCCTGAAACACAAGGAATAGAAAGCTGGCCTGGCATATTCTAAATCTTGGTATCTACCTTCATACTTTCCCTTTTTAGGGGAAGTTTGGAGGCAGATGTGGTGGGCCTTTATCTGATGTCTATAAAATCACCCTATAGTAAAATGACAAAAACTGATGAGTTCAGAAAATTGTAAGAGGACTAGAAATTTTGGCTAAAATATTTCTTGTATACAAAGGATTGAACATAGAAATTCTATTGACATCTAATTGCTGGCATGTGTAGGCTGATAAGTGTTACCAAATGCCTTCCTAAATAAGTATGGGGTGGTGTGGAAAGAAATGTTTCTCTGTTGGCTAAATGCTGAAAGCAGTAACCTATTAAGAGAATTATTCTCAGAGACTGAATGCTAATTGATTTTATGTGCATGTCAAGAAGCCGATCAATGACAGGCTTTCCACAAAATAGCAGAGCAAAGAAAAATATACAAAGCAGATTGTAGTCAAATGTGGAAAGCATCTGATCTTATCACTGAAAATATCTAGTTTAATGAACATTTTACCAGTTTGGTATGCATAAATTCCATAAAATCTATAAACTGGAATCTCTTTAATTTTACTCTAAACAATTATAGATACATATAAATTTTTTTAATTAAAGGAAACCAACTTTATAACTTCATAATCTTAAAAATTTTCTTATTGAAGTGAAATTCATATAATATAAAATTAACCATTTTAAAGTGCATAATTCAGTGGCATTTGTACATTTACAATGTTGTACAACCATCACTATCTAGTTTGAAACCATATAGTTCCAAAAAGTGGGAACAATCCAAATGTCCTTTAACAGATGAATGAGTAAACAAAATGTGATATATCCATACAATCAAATATTATTCAGGTGTAAAAAAGAGTGAAGTACTAATACATACCGCAATGTGGATGAATTTAGAAAACATACTAAGTGAAAAAAAACAGACACAAGAAATTGTAATTATACAATTTCATTTATATGAACTTTCCAGATAAGGCAAATCCATAGAAACTTTAGAATTTCTTATATAATGAGTGATGGTTAACTCCTCCTTTAAGAACTCTGAACTTCTGTGTATGTAAGGACTGTACTTTATTCATCTGTGTTTCCTCAGTCCAAAATATAGTTCCTGGCACATAGAGAACCCACTATATCAATACAGTCTACTTATCATAGAATTAGAACCACAAGGATACATCTATATATCTATACATAATATTTGCAGGTATTTATCACAAAGACTTGACCTTACCCAATTAATGGAAATAAGAGAAATAGTCTATGTGATGTTTAGTTGCCAAGTCTAGTGCTGGAAACTGATGTCCACATGCAGGTAGTTGGGAAGAAAAGATGGTTGTGAAGTCAGGGAAACAAATACAAATTGGAACCTGTGAGTTTGAATTGGAATCCTTAAGAATGAACTGTAACCTCTATAGGTTCTTCATCACCTCCAAGTTTACAATTTTGATGAAGGTTTTCTTCAGAAGCTAGTGGCCCCATTCCCATAGAGCTAAACACACTCCTGGACCAGGGGTTAGAGAACTTAGAGCAGGAGGTGCAGTAGGATCGCCAGGAGTTGCTGGGGCCAACCTCCAACCAGGAAGCCGGGGAATTCGTTCCAACAGGCAGGAGTCGCAAAAGCATCCTGTGCCGCACCCACCTTCTCAGCACCAGGTGATAGCTGGGACTTCACTTCTGTCTTCCCTGTCAGCGTCTGACCTAATCCCATGAAGGAAAGATGGATGCTGGGAAGTATAGTTTGAGCTTAGCTAAACTGAGACCATGCTAAGCAATCTGCCACAATTGCCAGGAATGTTATGGAATAACTGAGTAAATGTGTGCAAGAAACAGTGCTTTAGCAAGCATTTCTGTAACTTCCTTGCCTGCAGAGTGTGCAAAAAATATTTTTCAAGTACCTGTATAAACCAGAAAATGGACTGGGCACTTTACTGACATGGTTGTTTCATTATACCATCTTAACAACCCTATGACATAATCACAATCTTTATTACACAATCACAATTTTTATTACACAGTTATTTCTTTTTAAAAATTTAATTGCATAATTATGACTTACAAAGATGAAAAAAAAAAGAAGCACAAGTTGTTAAATAGCAATAGGTACTTAGCTTAGGTAGAAAATAAATGAGCTAGAAAAACCAGATTTAGATCTATCCCATTATAAAGCTCATACTCTGTCTACTAGACTGCCCTGCTCCCCAGACCCACCTTGATTTTCTCTACTTTACGTATAATGAAGTTTTCTGCTGCTTTCCCTCTTTCCATCTTCTTCCTTTTCAAGAAAAAAAAAAGTCCCTCCTTTTCTTCCCATGTAAAGTTATGAGGATGACTGAGTTATATAATTTGTAATTGTTCAGTAGTGCCTGTCAGAGATATTATGAGGCTCAGATCAGAAAATGACAGACACCTTTCCTTTTTTCCCCTAAGGAATGAATTATTCTCTCCTTCCTTGCCTCGGTACTCTGCCCTCTTCTGTTAAATCCACTTCCATGCTATCAATAATCTTCCATGAAACCATAAACAAGCCAAATTCTGAGGAATTCTTCTCATCTGTTTGTTGACAAGTCCCACATGTTTCAAAAAAGTGTGCTGTTTGGCAATGACATAATGCTCGATATTATGACAAAAAGACTGAATATACAATTAGCAGATTAAAGAATTGTATTATTTGCCTAAGATAAAGCATAAACATGTTAATAGCTGGCATTTTTTTTAGCACTAACCATGAGCATAGTTTGAGTTAAGAGTTTTATATGAGTTCTCTCACTGACTAGCCAGTGGAAGAGTTAATTATGTATTGACATTTAAAAAAAAAAAATTTTTTTTTAAAGAAACATGGCTCTGCTTCTTTGTGTACTTTTTTTTTTTTTTTTAGGATTTTATTTATTTATTTGACAGAGAGAGATCACACATAGGCAGAGAGGCAGGTAGAGAGAGAAAGGAGGAAGCGGGCTCTCTGAGCGGGGCAAAGAGCCCGACGCGGGGCTTGATCCCAGGACCGTGGGATCATGACCTGAGCTGAAGGCAGAGGCTTTAACCCTCTGAACCACCCAGGCGCCCAACATTTTTAAAAAATTTTTATTAACATATAATGTATTATTCGCCCAGGGGTACGGATCTGTGAATCGTCAGGCTTACACACTTCACAGCACTCACCATAGCACATACCTTCCCCAATGTCCATAACCCAACCACCGTCTCCCTACCCCACCCCCCAGCAACCCTCAGTTTGTTTTGTGAGATTAAGAGTCTCTTATGCTTTGTCTCCCTCCTGATCCCATCTTGTTTCATTTTTTCCTTCCCTACCCCCTAAACCCCTCATTTTGCCTCTCAAATTCTTCATATCAGGGAGATCATATGATAATTGTCTTTCTGTAGTTGACTTATTTTGCTCAGCATAATAGCTTCTCGTTCATCCACATCGTATATTGACATTTTTTACATTTTTAAAAAAAAATTTATTTTTTTAATTTCTTTTCAGTGTACCAGAATTTATTGTTTATGTACCACACCCAGTGCTCCATGCAATATGTGCCCTCCATAACACCCACTACCAGGCTGACACAACTTTCCACCCCCCGCCCCTTCAAAACCCTCAGATTGTTTTTCAGAGTCCATAGTCTCTCATGGTTCATCTCCCCCCTCCAATTTCCCTCAACTCCCTTCTCCTCTCCATCTCCCCATGTCCATTTTTTTAATGAAAAAAATCTGAGGCTTTGAGAAGTTAAAAAACTTGCTCAAAGGTACAGATTAGTAAATTATCAGGCCCATTTGATCTGAAAGCCCTTGTTCGTAATTATCAAGAAATGTCACTTAAAACTTCTTACCAATTTCTTCATTTTTTTCCCCAGAGGACTAGGGGGGAAGGTGGTGCTGAGAGGGAGGTGGGTAGAGAGGAGAGAGAGAATCTTAAGCAGGCTCTATGGAGTCCCAATGTCGGGCTTAATCTTACAACCCTGAGATCATGACCTGAGCCAAAATCCAGAGTCAGACACTTAACTAAGCCACCCTAGTGCCCCCAATTTCTTCCTGTTATTTAACAAATGCCATTGGGCACCTACTAGATGGTCAAGTATTAATGGGAGATTAAAACACCATGATACAGGGCAAAGTGAGAAATAGAGTCTCAATCATATTTTTTATATTCTAATAGTTGTCTTCAAAACCAGTTTATGATATATGTAATAATATTTGGTGGGTGGAAGTCTCTTTGGAAGGGTCTCTCCAAGAAAGTTGGGAATGCAGTCGTTTTCACCCCCAAAGACATTGAGATTATTGATCTTGTTTCAATAGGCAGCAGTTAAGTCAATCTAACAACTGCAAGTTTAATTGACTGAATTTTTAAAATTCAAGCATTTTGTCAGCACATTTTAAGCATACAAAGCAAACAAGGAAAGAATATGTCTTATTTTCATAAATTTTACCTTTTCATTACAATGCATTGTGAAAATAGGGACCTATAGAATAGAAGAATCCAACTTTTGATAGCAAATGCTTATGGAGATTTCTGCTGCTAGTACAGCAGATCCATTCTTGGACTGTAAAGATCATACTTTTGCTATCTGTGCTATTGATTCCTCTCTCCCTTCCTAATTTCACCCCCTTTCATCTTAGATATTTAGTGCATCCACAGCAGAAAGGCTGTGAAACTCAACTAACTGGACTAGGAAATGTTAGAAACACAGAGCACAAGAAGAATGGAGACCTGGCCAAGGAATCTCAAAGGTCTGTTATCTACTTGTTTTCACACCACACATGGGATTTCTGATTGGAAGAGCCAGTGGATATCTTGGATATATCCTCAGTCTAGTGTTTTTTAAAATGATGCTTTAGCCTAGAGCTTCATTTTAGTAACAGTAAGAATCACAGAGATGACTCCTTCACAATGTAGGGTGAGAACTATGTCTGGTTTCTGGTTTAACTTAAGCTACTTTTGAGGATATTGCATTATATGTGACAGACAGATGGGTTCTGACACAAGCTTAATTTCCCCTCTTCACTATGTGAATTAATTTGGTTTGCTATGGCTCAGAGCATAACATCTTATAATGGCTTGGGTTTTGCTTTCTTTCATTGTACAGCATCAACTGATTCTCTTTTTTTGTTTTGTTTTGTTTTTGTTTTCGCTTTTATGTTATTACCTCCTATCTTTCTTATTTGCAAGTATACTCAAAGTTTACTTTACCAACTGAATTGCTTGAGGGAAATTACTTCCTTCACTCTTTCTCAAGATATCCTTATTACGGATATCTCTCCTGGGTGTCTCGGCTTTCATTGTCTGCTTGCTTTTCCTTTTTACAGTGGACCATCTGTATCTTGTCTCTGCTATGGTACCACTTCCCATGTATTAAATCGTTGCCATGTATTACCTTGCTTTCACAGTAATCCTGCAAAGAGGTGTGATTATCTGTTTTACAAATAAAAATCTATGATCTGAGAAATATAGCTACTTTTCTAAGGTCATGCATCATGATTTAAATCTATGTTTATCAGAATTTAAAGCTCAGAGTGACTGAAAAGATATTTTATCCATTTCCCATTGTAATGAGAAAAGACTATTTGAATGGAAGAAAATATTTAACTGTCATAAGACAGGGGGCTTTGCCATTGGACTGCTTAAGCTCAAGCTCTGGCTCCACCTTTGTTATCTAACTAACTTTGAATAAGTTACTTGAGCTTTCTGGGATGTAGTTTCCTCATCTGTAGAAGGATATAATTCTATCAACTAATTTTCTGTGATATTGTGAGGACTAAATGTGATATATATGATATCACTGTTAAAGGACAGTGGCTGGCCTATGGGAAGAGCTTAGTACATGCTAGCTTCTATTATTATTACTGTTGTTGTTATAAATAACATAAATGTTTCCTAGCGGAAAAGTAGTTTACTAAACAGAAGCATTCATGTCATGGTACTTATTCTGAAACATCAGTGAAATTTCCTCAAGACTTTAGAAGTTCAGAGGCTAATGTATTTAACTATTTCATACCCACGTCATATGGGGCCATAGGTATGCTAGAAGAAAGAAAGGAAATTTTGTCTTTAAATGAGTGCTTTCCAAGCAATGGTAATATTACCCCTCTACTTCTGTCCTGACTCTGTTCTCAAATATGAAGTGGAATATTCATTCACCAGTTACCACACAATGCATGAAGTAGTCTCATCCTATAAAACCCTATTCCTGGAAAACAACCTTGGCTTGGCTTTGGCGATTCTAAATGTGAGGGTCAGAGTCCAAAACTGACTCCCTGGAAAGGCTGTTCAGACAGCAGTGAACAAATCACTCTCCAGCAGGGAGAATTCCCGGACAAGCTGGGCAGGGTCAAGACTCTCACTTCCCATAAATCTCCTACCAGCCATTGTCCTTCTTTCTGGGAATCACCACCATTGTTTTCCCTCTTCTCTTAATTCCTTCTTCCCTCATACCCTCTTCACCTCCCATCCACATTCCTTCCTCCTTTTCTTCGATTAGGGAATTAAAACTATCAAAACCAAATATAAAGCTAACACCTTGGTAGGTTCCATATCTTTATGTGTACATTGTGTATTTAAAGTTAGGAAGTTAGGATTTCAAGGGGAGGGACCATGTCTTGTCCTGCTCTGAGTGATAACTAAAACACTGAGAATCCCACACTCTGCCAAGGCCATAGAGCCACTGAGGAGCATCATGTTCTCAAAACAAACAAACAAACAAATACATATTCATGGGTTAATTTTATTCAGCACTCCATGGCATTGACCATAATATCTCAGATATATTTGTAGAAAAATTATATTGAAATAATAATTATAAAAACAATGAAAAAAATGGGCTTTCAATCTCAATTTCAATTGGTTTGTCTACAAAAGAAAAATGATGTCTACAAAAGAAGAAAAGAATGCTCTGACACCTCAACCAACAAACACCCTCTACTTTGCTGTAAAACATCTATTAAACGTGTGGTGCTCTGAATTATTTAAAATACTGACATTAGTTCAAACTGTCCTTTTTGAATTGAGTATTTCCTGCTGTTTGCCTATATTGGAACATTCCTCACCTTGGTGAGGTGAGTCAGCCGTTTCCAGTTCTCTGGCTTATTAACTGACTTGTCCCTTTGCCAGTGGTTTCCAAACACAGGAGTGAGGCAAAATTTCACTGGTATGAGGTAAAAGGAGAAAAAATAAGGAGAAGGGTAGGGACTTTTTCTTAGGGGTAAATTTATTTAATTGATAGGAAGACCATTTACTCTGAAATTATGTAATTTCTGTGTTCTGTGACAAAGAGATTTTTCTTTTATGAAAAGATCTACAAAAGAGAAAAATTGAGGAACCATAGCCTTAATGTGGGAAGTGTGAAATGGAGAAACTTCTCTAGGACACACATGGGGTGGGACAGTATATGTATGGTTTATAGCCATGTACCCACCTCAAGGAATCAAGTAACAGGATAGTTCCTCAAGGAGGCTTTTAATGGGGACTTGGGGGGGGGGTTTAGCTCCAATCAGATGGTTGCTAAAGCAGAGGAGTTACTGAAACAGAAGGGGCAGCTATTCCATCCTTACAGACAAAACTTTATTTTTCATATTGCCTTTTGGGGTTGTATTTTCTTCCTCTGAACTATAGCTGGTGTCCTTTTTAACCTGATTTCACTCGAATAAAACTTCCCTAGGGACAGCCTTGATGAGTAGTCAACAAATTAAAACAGGAAATGAATGAAAAGAAAAAAATGCTGTAATGATATTTCTAATAATAATGATACTTAAAATGAATGTCATGGCTCAAGTTTTCTAGAAAAGAGAATTCAGGACAGGGCTTGATTGATGATGCTTTGTTTGGATGTGAAATTTCAGTACAGCAAAAAAGAAAAAAAAAGTGCTTTCACCTGCACAGTGCATTGAATCATCTCAACAGAAATAAAGCAAGTTAGCAATCTAATCAAAATTTTGAGAAGGTGCTTTTAAATTCCATTTTTGGATGTCCTTAGGGTTTCCATGATAACTGAGTGAGTGAATGTACGCAGACAGGTGAATGACTGGCCCAGGTGTATGTAGTGGGAGAGTGGCATAGGGGCATTCAAAATCAGGCTGGATTGCTGAGCTGATGGGGCCTTCATCATCCCTGCAAACTGGCAGCACAGGACTTTTAGAGGAATATCTGGGACAATGATTATTATTCTAGTTTTGGAGAAAGAGAAAATAGATGCATTGTAGAGTTTAGTAATCTGTCCAAAAACAAGCTAGCAAATCAAACTCATTGTATGAAAAGAAAGAAGAAAAACCAAAGTATCATAATGGATGCAGAAAAGGCATTTGATAAAATCCAACCCATAATTATTACTATAATTATTTTTATGATTAAAAAAAGCACAAAACTCTCAGCAAACTAAGAATAGAGGAGAACTTCCTCAACTTGATAAAGAACATCTACAAAAAGCTTCAGAAAGCTTCATATTCAATGGTGAAAGAACTCAAAGATTTCCTACTGAGATGAGGAATAGGCAAGGATGTCTCCTTTTCCTACTTTCTTTTACATTGCGCTAGAAGTCCTAGCTAATGCATTCAGACCAAAAAAAAAAAAAAAAAAAAAAAAAAAAAAAAAAAAAAAAAGGAAATAAAAAGTATACAGATTGAGAAAGAAGAAATAAAATGTCTTTGTAGATGACATGATTGTCCATGTATGTAGTAAATACCAAAGAGTCATCAAAAATGCTTGGAACCAATATGCTATTGTAGCAAAGTTGCAAGATACAAAGTTAATCTACAAAAGCTAATTGCTTTTTTATATGCCAGCAATGAGCAAGTGTAATTTTTAATTAAAAACATAGTACTATTTGCATTATCACCCCTTCCCCAATGAAATACTTAATTTTAAATCTAATAAAATATGTACCAAATTTATATGAGGAAAAGTACAAAAATCTCTTGAAAATCAAATAATAATTAAATGAACAGTTCCTTCATGTTCATTGATAGGGAGACTCAATATAATTGAGATATCTGTTCTTCCTAATTTGATCTGTAGATTCAATGTAATCTGAATAAAAAACCCAGAAAGTTATTTTGTGGAGAAACTGATTTAAGGTTTACTTGGAGAGGCAAAGACTCAGAATAGCCAATATGACATTGGCAGAGAGAAACAAAGTTGGAGAAATGATACTACTCAACTTCAGGACTTATTGTAAAGCTATATGGATCATGATACAGTGGTATTGGTGAAGGAATAAACAGACCAATAGAACAGAATGGAGGTGGTAGGAGCCCTGGGGAGCTGAAAGGGGTCCTCTTGACCCAAATTATCACCTTCTCTACCTGGTGGGTCCGGTATTAGTGACCCATTTTTTTGTGTTATAAAGTCCATCATTCTGTGTATTTTACAAGCAGATTAATCCCAGTCCTAACCCTGCTTTCGAATACAGTTACCCATAAGAATTATACCTTCAGACATAAGGTTCATTAGTGTGTATTTTTCTGGGCAAGGGAGGGAAACCAGAATCTAGTACAAATCAGGTGTTCAATATATTTGTTAAGTAAATGGGTGGATGATCAATAACTTCAAAGGAGAGTGGTGCAAGGATAAATAGAGCTGTAGGTGCACAGAATTGTGTTAGGGTCATGAAAAAACACAGGATATATGGAGAGAAGTTCCAAAGATAGATTTGCCTACTTCACACTTACACTTGAGACTTGCCCTGGAAACGCATTTCATCTCCATCTTTTTTTTTTTATTAGTCATTAATTTATTAAGTAACTACTATGTGCTACAAATTGCACTCAGTATCAGGGATTCAATGGTGAGTACACAAGGACTGAGGACTGGTTTCTCGCTAAATGCCCGCACAGCAAATTAGACACCAAGCTTCCACCCATTTACCTACTCTTGGCACTCTTATGTACTGACCCAAAATTCAAGATAGAGTTTAAATATTTCTTTCATCCAACTTCCCAACCTTTGCTGCTTTGAAGACTGCTAAAGTAAAAACTTTGTTGGTTTTCCTACTGTGAATAAATGCTGCCCCCTTCTGGAACACTGACAGAAATGTAAAAGACTGACTTGGAGCTGTGAAAACTTTATACAGAGTTTGTGGAAAGTTAGAGTTAGAAAGGACTGTAGTTTAATCTCATTGTTTTATCGATGGGGAGTTAGACGCTTGAGAAGGTCAAGTTGCTGGTCTCTATCTTGGATGAGGAGAGAGAGGACTGAATGTTATGCTTTCAGACTCTTAGTTCATGATATCTCTTTTCAAGTTTACTAGGCTAGAGATATGGTTATTGATATTTTTATTGCTCCTACATATTATTTCCCTTTCATTTTCCATCACGCTCAGAGATATGGTTATTGATATTTTTATTGCTCCTACATATTATTTCCCTTTCATTTTCCATCACGCTCAGTCATGATTTATCTCTTTCCTACTCCCCTTTCCATAGTCTAATGATGGACAGACTCATCTTGAGGAATCAAAACAGGTTTAGAGCTGTCTCAACCAGTCTGTGTCTATGTATCCGTGCATCTTCTGAATTTTTGGCTCCCTGAATGTTTTCTATCTTTTATAGATTTCTGAACGAGAGAGTTTAAAGCCCACTCCCTATTTCTGTATTTAAGTCTTTAGGATAAACCTCACATTGTCTTCTCTTTCATTCAGATAGTCATTCAGCAAATATTTATTGCTTACCATTAAGTGTTGGATGTTGTGAACACATAAACAAAAAAGATAAGTTCTCTCTTCCCCAGAGTTATCACTAATTGGGGACAATAGAAAAGTAAACACATGATCAGAGGCAGCTGTGCAATGAGGCCATCCGAGAGAAGTCTCAGAGAATGGAAGGAGGCATCTAACTCAGACAGAAGGAGGGAGGAGGCTGCCTGGAGGTAGTGGTTCCTTACCTTTCAAATTTTTAAGGACCTCATGTAAGATTGATGTCAAACTGTAAGCAAAGTTTAATAGATATTCTTACTCAACTCTTCCTCCTTGAGAGACCTCAAGTATTTATAAATCTCAACGTACGAATATCTACTTAATGAAATTCAAGGTTATAAACATCTTATATAATAAATGAGGCCACATTTTACATGTCAAATAAATCATTCAGAAACACTATTTAAAATAAAATTATACTATTTAATTTTCATTCCATCTACTTCCGTAATTGATATTCACATATTTATACAGCTTAAATTTATAAGGATCTCTAAAGCCCTTTGCTTTACTGAGAATCTGTATTAACTTGTGCAGCAAACTCTGTAGGCTGTCCAGTTAAGAAAAAGCCAAAATAAAACTAGAAGAAGACCTATAAGTGGGAGTGGAAATCAATTAACGTGCTTGCAAGTGCTGGAAGAATAAAGGCTATTTATCTGTGTTAACAATGCCTGGAGAAACAACAACAACAATGCATGAAAGTCTGTTTCAGTTTATTACAGAGGAATACAAACAGTTAAGAGACTTTTTTTTTTTTTTTAGGAGAGAAAGAGAGGTTGCTGACTCCTGACTTGGGCAAGATTTTTTAATCCCTCCAAGATCCAAATAAAGGGCTACCTCTAGCCCGTGTCTTTGTGCAAACTGGAAAAGGCACATCCTTTGGGCCAGTGTATCCCCACAGACACTAAGCTTGGTGGACAGAATGTGAGAAGAATCTCAGCCCTCTCTTACCCCTTAGTCTGGTTTCCTTGTGTGGTGAGTGAACTGCCCAAGTATATGCAGATCCTGGGCCAGGTACATACATACACACACATACACATACATACATATATTACATAAGCTGTATTATACAGAATCTAATGTTCCATGTTTGGAAGAGAGATTATTGTCTCAGTGATCACAGATACTCTCATTAGAGATACAAAGAAGAGGAGAAATTTTAGCTGCTAACTAGACATCTGTTATAAATGTCATCCAGAATGGCCTGGGGCTGTTCATGTTCCATGAAGCACAACATTGATTTTTTGGAAGTTTTCTCTTGCTTGTGACTGAGATTCCAAACAGGAAGCCACCGTCTTCTTAGAGCATTCTGAAGCCCAGAGCTTAATTCACTCAGGTGGCTACCTGCAGAGGGCTGTGTGGACAGCCGATGACAAGAGGTGCTGAGACCATTCCTGACCCACTGAGCACACCAGAAGCACCAGCTCTCTTGTCTCTCTTTTGTATTCTTTCACTTCCCAAACCCTTGCTATTTCTTCTAGAAGAATAAGCTCAACATGTATCTTCCAAAAATATTTCCACTATGGTTCAGCTTAATTTAGGAAAACACCAATCAACACACAAGGTAAAGTAATTAATTTTTCACCCCTCAGGCCAAAGCCAAAGAAGATAAATTTTACACCTACCTACACACACACACACACACACACACACACACACACACACTCAGACATCCTGGGTATGCTTCCACTTAGGGTGTGTGACCTGATAGTGTTTTCTGCCTGGAATGCATTGCCTGGAATGATTTTGTTTAATGATGTTGACGTGCAATGAATATCTATTGAATTAAATTGAACGCTGAAGGTGGTGGGAATTGCTGACCTGTAAGTTTATTTTAAATTTAACATTTTTTTAAAAACTACTAAAAAATGTTTCTTTATAACTATGCCTTCTATTTGAGGCTGATGTTTATTATCTTTCATTATTCATATGTAGTTTTAAATGAGCTTATAGTATTTTTTCCAAATACTTACGCTGACCCCAAATCTGGCAGATAAGCCTGCTCCTATGCTTGGTAGTAACTTCTGAGTTACCAGATGTGAGTGTGTGTGCACATGTGCATGTGTGCATATGTGTGTGTATGTGTGAAGTTCTTGGGGGTGTCCAAGTCACTAGAAGATGAGATCGCTAAGTGCTAGATGGATAGACAGCAACCTTGATCTAGACACTTTGGAAAGCTATTCCTCTAGGAACCTTGAAATACTGCTTTCTCATGTACCTTATACTGTTTAATTATCCCCTGATTCCAGCCTTCTCCAAAGAGATTTTCAAAATTACTTGGACTGGCCAAATTGGGGTGGAAATCATCTTTGGAAAAGGCAAACACAAGAAAATTTTAGCATGAGGTTGAAAGTTTACATTGATAATCTTTCAAATCTTTCAGTAAACCATAAACTGGTTTCAAAGCTTACAGCTACATTCTAGGATATCTACAATTTTAAGACAGATTGCTCTTTTATTTTATATTTTTCTTAATGATACAGCTTCATGATTATGAATCTAACCACAATTAGCTGGATTATGTCTCAGATTTGCCACTTACCAGGAGTGTGACTTGGTTAAGCCACATTTATAATTAAGTTCTATAAACTTCTCTAAGCCTCAGGTTAATTATAGCTAACTGTAACTGTAACTACAGTTAAGTTAACTTATAGGTAAGTTCTATAACTTCTCTGGGCCTCAGGTTTTCACCCATCTTTTTTTTTTTTTTTAAGTTTAAGTGTTTAATCATGATCCAGCAGGATTGTACTTTGCGACTGTAGCTGGAAGAAAGCCCGGTGATCCTGGTAGGCAGGAGGAAAGGCTGACAAGAGAGCTTGGTAGAGCTGGTCACCACCAGAAGGTACCACAGGATTTACTTCCAAGAGTTACTGACAAGAGTTCATGAGATCCTTGTAAAGTGCTTCATGAAGCGAACTCTTAGTAAATGTCAGCTATAATTATATAACAGGATAGGATGCGTTTAATATATTCTTAAGTAGGCCCTCTGCAATGTTCCTTTGCTTTACTTTTCTATCTAGAAGTGTCACTTGGCAACTCTGTTGAAGCTTCCTTTGTGGACTTTGTGGATCACTGGAGGATGGTTGTAGAGACCATGATGTTGGTAGCAGGAGCCTGCTAGATTCTTATTTTAACATGTGATGAGTCCAGGAGATTGTGGCGAATTATACCAGAATTTTACTGTATTGTTTGAAACCAAACCAAATCTTGCGACCACATGCTGCCACTGTCTGCCGTTTGGAGCTGCATATGACCCCTGGTGTCCTCATAATTAATTTTCTTCCTCTCATTTCTTGGTTTTCCTTTTCAAGACATTAAATATTCAAGGTAGAAGGAGAAACAACATTTTTTTGGTACCTACTCTAAGCTGGAAATAGAAAGAGTCTCTAGCTCACCACAGCACTTTCCATCTCTATTTTACAAATGACAAGCTGAAGTGAAGAGGTTGAGTTATTTACTCAAAGTCGTACAGCATTTAAGCGGCCAGTTACAGATTCCATTCCTGATCTCTTTTGCTCTGAAGCCCCCAACTCTTTGTGAATTAGAAAGCTGCCCTTCAAGGCCAAAGATGATTTTACCCTCAATGCCAAGACTACTGCTACCCCTCCTCCAAACACGCTCTGTTATCTTCTACATTTCATAACCGTACTTATTTTTCAGGTGTTAGCACAATGCTATGTTCTCCATCTCCCTTATCATGCTGCAAATAATTTTCTTGAAAGACTGTTGTCCATCTAGCATGTAATGGAAGTTAGAGGCATGTCTTATTATGTGGCTAACACTCTTCTAGGCACTGATGAAAAAGGAGTAACACATGCAAAGAAAGCAAGGTTTCCTCCAGATGAAGAAGTCTTCCAAGTTTCCTATGGCCAATACTCCTTTGATTTGGAATAAAAATAGATTGACAAAAGTAAGAAAATTTAAGCCATTTACTCAGCATCAGTTTTGTGGCCAGCCCTCTGTGCTATGTATATATCGACTCAAGTTATGTAACTGAGGTAGCAGAAACACAAGAAAAAGTCACCAAATCCATAACTGTGCATATTTAGAGCTGGTGCCTAGTCTAGGGAGTTAGGTGACTAGATAGAGGCAAACATACACACTCACTAGTGAAATGGATCTCGCGTCAAAGGAAAAGGGATTGCAAACAGGACTGCCACACACCAATTATATGCAGAGTTTTTAGAAGATACTATTTATTTGGTCAGAGAAAGTTCAGTCTCTTTAATTATATCTACAATTACCTGCCATTTTTCCCTAATAATTTTTCCTTCTTCTTTCTCTACCAAGCAAGTGCATTTTGACTTGAATGGATCACTCGCTCACTATCACAAAATGTTAGTTTTAACTGATCAGGTTTGCCAATTAGTCAGTCAGATCTCTTGAGTTCCCATTTTGTGTGGAAGAATGCAATCTTGCTGATTTTATAGGTGTAGAACAGTAATACTACCTTAGAAAAAGTTCTTTCCTAGGGAGATACCATGTTAGAAGTCATTGAGAAGGAAAAGAGAACATGCAATTTAAGGTTACATTGTGTAAGAGCTTTTTGAAACAGAAGAGTGGAAAGGGAATTGGGAGGGTGAAGTTAAGAGTTGGTTTCTTAAAGACCATGGATTTTAGAACCAGAAAGACTTGGCTGTTTTAATTGTGATTTTTCCCACCTCTATATGACTTTGAACACTTAATCTTTCTACGTTTCAGCATCCTAAGAGTTAAAATATGGAGTGCCCTGAAGTTTATTATATTTAATATTTATCTATCAGGCATTGTACAATACCCAGAATGAACTGTAAATAAAACAGATAAGGCCCCAGAACTCCTGTAAGTTATTAGAGGAATAATCATATGTTGAGCAAACAATGAACTACAATCATGGAAATCTTGGAAAGGATAGAGACAGGTAGAGACAACAAGGAAACTACCTAATCTGGAGAAGTGCATTTAAGCTGAGACCTTGAAGCTTATCAAGGAGTGGAGGAAACATGTCTCAGGAAAAGGGAACAGCAAGTCCCAGAGTCTGTGATATGAAGGACCATCGTTGTAATCCAGGAACCGAAAGACTGAAATGTGACCAAGTAACCTGATTATATAAAAACTGTATCCTGAGGGCTACAGAATGACGGCTAGGAAGCAATTTTTACAGGAAGGAAAGACATGACCTGAATTGCATTTTCCTTTTTCAATAATCTTTTAAAATTCTAAAATGATCACAAACTTACAGAAAATTTTTAAGTATGGAAAAGAAACCTGCTTACTTTTTTGAATGGGAGGGGACCATTTGAGCAAAATTTGGTGACCTGTTGCTCTCTAACACATTTAGTATGTACTTCTCACAAACAAGACATTCTCCTACATAACCACAATACAACCTCCAAGATCAAAAGATTAATATTGATATATTACTACCAACTAATCCTCAAAACCCAAACAAGTTTCACCAGTAGTCCCAATAACATCCTTCTGCTGTTAATGACTTAGCTGTCATGTCTCTTTAGGTTTCTTCCGTTTGGAGCAAGTTCCTTAGTATTTCCTTGAATTTCATGACTTGGAGCCTTTTGAAGATTACAGGCCAGTTATTTTATAGAAGTCTTCTTAGTGAAGTTTGTCTAATGTTGCCTCATGATTAGAGTCAGGTTATGAGCCTTTGGCAGGATTATCAGTGAAGTGATGCTATATTCTCACTGTATCCTATTGGCTGTCACATGATAACAATTTGTCCCATTCCTAATAACATTCAGTTGACCACTTTGATTAGGGTGCTGTGTACCAGGCGTCTTAACTTTAAAGTTACTGTTTTCCCCTTATAATGAATAAATACTTTCCAGGTGATACTTTGAAACTGTATAAATATCTTCTTCCTCATCAAAATAATTGAATTACTTATTAATTTGTATCTCTGTTGACTCATAGTTTCCTGCTTTATTCAGTGTGTTATAATTTAACATTTTTATTTAGATGCTCGAATTGTCCCTCTCCCCAATTTGTTCATGGAGCCCCTTTGGATGAGCTTTTGAATCCTTTTGACATGTCCCCTTCATCTTTCGAACACTTGCTTACCTTCTGGAGCAAAGGTGCCTCTTGCACATTCCCTCATCCAGTGCTGAAACTTGGTGATCTCAAGGACCTCGGCTCATTTTGGACACAGTATTTGGACATTAAGTTATGGGACCTGGAAGTGCTCAGTATACTACTGGGATGTTTCTGTTTCAGCCCTCACAGTGGACAGAGCTAACAGTGTGTGTGTGTGTGTGTGTGTGTGTGTGTGTGTGTGTGTATGTGACATACACCTTGTGTTATTGGATTGGAACTGCAAGTATCAGTGTGGACTCGTGATTTTTAGAATATTTATGGATTGGGAAAGAAATAAAATAAATGTGTATGTGTACATGCATGCATATGTACACATACTCTAGTTTTCTTCCTTCTCATATTTGTACCTCCCTCTTCCATTAGTAAGAAGCTGGTTCACAGTACTCTTTCTGTGTTCATTTGATAAACCTGGTGTGCAACAGATCTCCCAACTCATTGCCACCCCCTCCTGCACAAATTCCTCCAACCCCCTATTTGGGCCCTGACACCCTGTGACAATTCAAGGATGCTAACCTCATTCTGCTTTGGGTTCAACTCACAGTGCCAAGCCCCCTGTCCACATGGATGCTCTCCTCACCTGCTCAGGCTCTGACTTCCAGGGCCAGGCCACCATAAAGAGACTTGCCCGTCCTGCTTAGGTACTGGCACAACATGGCAAGCTGCCCTTCTTGGTGGACACGTTTCTCATCCTGTTTGAGCTCTGATTCCCCACTGTAGTCTACTCCCTTACCCCCTCATAAACGCCTCCTCACCCTGCTCTAGCTTTGACATTCCATTCTGGGACCTTGAGTCAGAAATATGCCTTTTATGCTACTGGAATAACAAGGAGGCTAGTGTGCCTTAAATGGAATCAGTGATGGAGACCAAGAGGTGAGGACCAACTTGGATATGGCCTATGGGGCTATTTTAAAGACTTTGGCTTTTGTTCTAAGGGAAGTAGGAAACAACTGGATGTTTCTAGTGACATGATCTAGCATGTTTTAGGAGAATCCATCTGATGCTGTACTATGACTAGATGAAAGAGGGACATGTAGATATAATGTGCAGTGTATTATTACAGCATACGTACAACATATGGATATACTTTAAATAAATAAATAAACATACACTGGAGTGTGTTAAAATTTTATTATCTACAGTGGTACTTAGAATTATATCTGAAAATCATTGTTCACAATTGCAAGAAACCCAGCAGCTGACTAGTATTACTTGGGAAGAAATTAGACTTCTTTTGCTCCTAGGTTCAAAGACCTAATTAGTGATAATACCTTCTAGAAACAAAACACTTACGATACACTAGTGTTTCTACAACACTAATGGGAAGAGAGAAATTTAGGTGGGATTAGGTTATTGAATGTGCGGGGATGCTCTGTGTAAAGATATGAAGTGGTAATGCTAGTATGTGTATGATTAACTTAATGTTGTTCTATATTCTTATGGACTTCTAAAACAACACTGAGGCAATCCAACATTTAGTAATTTGGTATCTATATGAAAATAGTACCTTTTCCATTCTTATTTACACATGTAACTTATATTTGTGTAGTTTATATTCCTTTTAGAAATAATCAGAAAATAAACAAAAAATAGATAAAGAAGAAATGTATCCATTATAGCATACTATAAAGATAGCTGCTGATAACACTTTAATTACATATTTATGTTCTTGTAATCATATTGCAGTGTCCCAAAAAATTACACAAATTATTAATGCATTTTTGATTATACAGTAGTATATAAATAAGCAGTTTTTAGTTTGAGCCTTAAGTTTGTCTTCTAACATATTAAAATAATTACTTTAAAATGTTTTTATTCTGGGGTGCCTGGGTGGCTCAGTCACTCAAGCTTCTGACTCTTGATTTCAGGTCAGTCTTGATCTTAGGGCCATGAGTTCAAGGAGGCCCAACACGGAGCTTACTTAAAAACAAACAATCAAACAAATAAAAATAAAATGTCCTTACTCTGATTCTTTTATAAGGGTTCTACTGAAATATTCTAAAGGGGGTAAGTATATATTTTAGATTGGGGAGATACACAGGCATATATTTTGAAAAATGGGATAAGCTTTCTAAATTATTTGATTTGGGGGACACCTGAGTGGCTCAGGTTAAGTGTCTGATTTTGGCTCAGGTCATCATCTCAGGGTCCTGGGATAAGGTCCTGCGTTAGGCTCCCCACCTACCGGGGAGTCCATTTTTCCCTCTGCCCCTCCCCCTGCTCGTGCTTATTCTCTTTCTCTCTCAAATAAATAAATAAAACCTTTTAAAAAATAAATTAAAATAAATTGTTTTATTTTTATTTTTTATCTTGGTATTAGTTCATGATCATCTATTTATTTTTGGTAATTAATACACAGTCTCAGTAAAATTTTTAATTGGAGTATAGTATTCTACAGTATGATAATTTAATAGGCCATTATTTTTTGGCAGATCTTTGTTGCTTAGGATTTATATCAATTATAAGAGCACTGTCATTTCTATCTTTATTGGCACATCTTTGTGCACTTGCCTAATTTTATTCCTATTCTGGCTCTAATCAAATAGAGGCTATATTTTCCCAGATATCCTTATTTTGCAAGAAGTGATAGAATGAACTTATTGTTTTTATGTTTAAAATATATAACTTTGGGGCGCCTGGGTGGCTCAGTGGGTTAAGCCGCTGCCTTCGGCTCAGGTCATGATCTCAGGGTCCTGGGATCGAGTCCCGCATCGGGCTCTCTGCTCAGCAGGGAGCCTGCTTCCCTCTCTCTCTCTCTGCCTGCCTCTCCATCTACTTGTGATTTCTCTCTGTCAAATAAATAAATAAAATCTTTAAAAAAATATATATATAACTTTGTGGTGGAGTAGATGCAAAATATGCATACATTTTAAATATGAAACTGGGTTTCAAAGAAATTTCAAGCTGTTAGCAGGTCACTTCAAGAGTGGGGAGCATAGGGGCACCTGGGTGGCTCAGTGGGTTAAAGCCTCTGCCTTCAGCTCAGGTCATGGTCCCAGGGTCCTGGGATCAAACCCCACATGGGGCTCCCATCTCAGCAGGAAGCCTGCTTCCTCCTCTCTCTCCTGCCTCTCTGCCTATTTGTAATCTCTGTCTGTCAAACAAATAAATAAAATCTTAAAAAAAAAAGTGTGAGAGAATGGGAGGAAATTTACTTGCATCATCAGTTTCTTTTTGAATAAATTTGAGAAGCATTTAAGATATAGGACTAAAAGAATTTTTAGATCAAGTAGCATTTCCATTTTTATAACTTTTTATCCGTATTGCAAATGTTTCTCTAGACAGGTTATACCACTTTGTCCTATATTTATAAAAACTGTGCAAATTTGCTGAAGGGTGGTATAATCTTCCAATGATTATATTTAAAGGTATATTTTAACAAGAAAAACATAGTGGGCACAAATGTCTATTACTTAAGATTTCAACATTTCTCTTTCTTACCATCCTATTTATGTCCCCATCTCGAGATGTTATTCATATACAAAGCCTCTTCGAATACTTAGCTACTTTTTAGTAAATAAAATTTTGTTCTCTCTCTGACTCCATAATTAGGAAAGGATTAAGTAAATTTCAGAATTACTCCATGAGGGTGGTCATACCAGCTGCACCCAAATTTTTTTTTAAAACTGCTTATGAATATCCAGTTTTATTTTTAAATGAAATCATCACATTTCACATTGACTTTGATTAAGGAGAAGAAAAAAAAACTTCCCCAGCTTTTCAGACAGCTGTCAGCCTGATTACAGTTTGAAATGCATATTGTTTTGTGAACATAGCAATGAGAACTATTAAATATTCAGTACTGCAGGAAATGATTAAATAATGGCCAATATTCCAGTTTTGAATTAGAAAGAACACAAGTACTACACCTGTTGTGAAAAAAAAAAACCCTTTTGTAATTCATGAAGGGCCTTTCCCATACCAGTATAACTTTTTTAAATTTCATGAATAATTGGCTTAATTGTATCTATAGTCACTGTACAGATGTTTTTTAAGCTTACAATTATGATGTAAAATCTAATAAATTAGGTAGACTCTTGCTCTCTGCAAGTATGATAGTCTTATCTTTGCATCTCTAACAATTAACACAATATCTGGCATAAAAAAGAAACCAATATAAGGGTCTTAAATAGGTGAGATGTGGCATGTAGCCCCCAAATTAGGATATAAAATTAAAATGTCCACTTTAGAGATGATTTTCAAGTCCCCTAATTTAATCAGTATTAATTGAATGTCTACTATAAGCTAGGTACTGTGGATATAGTGGAGAATAAACTAAACAGAGTGCCCAATATGTATATTCAAGAAACTTAACTGTATTTGTGTTAATGAGATTAGCATGTTTCCCAAATCCCATCTTTCTCTATCAAAAAAGATAATCTTCTTTCTCAACTCATAATTGAGACCCACTAGCATCCATGTTCATCAGTGATGTTGATCTGTAATTCTCCTTTTCAGTAGAGCTTTGTTTAGTTTTGGGATCAAAGTAATGTGGGCCTCATAGAATGAGTTTAGAAGTTTTCCTTCCATTTCTATTTTTTGGAACGGTTTCAGGAGAATAGGTATTAATTCTTTAAATTCTTGGTAGAATTCTTCTGAAGCCATCTGGTTCTGGGCTCTTCTTTGTTGGAAGATTTTTGATTAGTGCTTCAACTTCTTTGCTGGTTATGGGTCTGTTCAGGTTTTCTATTTCTTCCTGTTTCAATTTTGGTAGTTTATATTTTCTAAGAATGTATCCATTCCTTCCAGATTGCCTAATCTGTTGGCATATGATTGCTCATAATATTCTAATTGTTTGTATTTCTTCAGTGTTGGTTATGACCTCTTCTCTCTCATTAATTTTTTTACTTCTTTTTTTTAAAGATTTTTATTTATTTATTTGACAGAGAGAAATCACAAGTAGACGGAGAGGCAGGCAGAGAGAGAGAGGGAAGCAGGCTCTCTGCTGAGCAGAGAGCCCAATGCGGGACTCGATCCCAGGACCCTGAGATCATGACCTGAACCGAAGGCAGCAGCTTAACCCACTGAGCCACCCAGGCGCCCCTAACTTTTTTACTTCTTTGGGTCCTTTCTCTTTTCTTTTTGATAAGTCTGGTAAGAGGTATATCAATCTTATTTGTTCATTCAAAGAGCCAGCTCTTAGTTTTGTTGATCTGTTCTACTGGTTTTTTTGGTTTCTATTTCATTGATTTCTGCTCTAATCCTTATTATTTCTCTTCTCCTGCTGGATTTAGGCCTTATTTGTTGTTGTTGTTGTTGTTTTTCCATCTCCATTAGGTGCAAGTTTAGCTTACGTGTTTGAGACTTTTTTTCCTTCTTGAAGAAGGCCTATATTGCTATATAATTCCTTCTTAGGATGACCTTTACTATAAGCCAAAGGTTTTGAACTGTCATGTTTTCATTTTCATTTGCTTCCTTGTATTTTTTAAATTCTTCTTTAACTTCCTGGTTTACTAATTGATTCTTTAGTAGAATGTTTTTTAGCCTCCATGTATTTGTGGTCATTCCAAACTCCTTCTTGTGGTTGATTTTAAGTTTCATAGCATTGTGGTCTGAAAATATATGCATGGTATGACCTCAATCTTTTTGTAACAGAGACCTGACTTGTGACCCAGCATGTGATCTATTCTGGAGAATGAGCCATGTGTACTCAAAAAGAATGTGTATTCTGCTACTTTAGGATGAAATGTTCTCAGTATAACTGTTAAGTCCATCTGGTCCAGGGTGCCCTTGTTTCCTTATTGATCTTCTGCTTAGATGATCTGTGCATTGCTTTCAGTGGGGTGTTCAAGTTGCCTACATTATTGTATTATTATCAATGGGTTTCTTTAGTTTTGTTATTAATTGGTTTATATATTTGGTTGCTCCTAATTTGGGGTGTAAATATTTATAATTGTTAAATCTTCTTGATGGATAGATCCCTTTATTATGGTATAGGGTCCTTCTTCAGCTCTCATTACAGTCTTTGGTTTAAAATCTAGTTTGTCTAATATAAGTATGGCTACTCTAACTTTCTTTTCATGTCCTTCAACATGATAAATTGTTCTCCACCCCCCTCACTTTCAATCTTTGGTGAGAATTTTTGCATCCATGTTCATCAGTGATATTGATCTGTAATTCTTTTTAGTGGTGTTTTTGTTTAGTTTTGGGATCAAGGTAATGCTGGCCTCATAGTATGAGTTTGGAAGTTTTCCTTTGGAATTGTCTTTGGGTCTAAAATGTGTCTCTTGTAAGCATCATATCAATGGGTCTTGTTTGTTTGGTTGTTTGGTTGTTTGAATCCATTCCGATACCCCATGTCTTTTGATTGGAGCATTTAGTCCATTTAAATTCTGAGTAATTATTGAAAGATGAATATAGTGCCATTATATTACCTGCGAAGTCACTGTTCCTATAGATTTTTTCTATGTCTTTCTGATCTTTGTTACTTTTGGGCTGTCTCTCCACTCCTATTTACTATTTCTTGCATGGCTGATTTAGTGCTCAAATTTAGTGCTCCTTTAGTTTTTGTTCATCCTGGAAACTATTTCTCCTTCTATTCTGAACAACAGTCTTGCTTAAAGTATTCTTGAGTGCATATTTTTTGCATTTAGTACATTGAATATGTCATGCCAGTCCTTTGTGGCCTGCCAGGTATCTGTGGACAGGTCTGCTGCCAGCCTTATGTGTCTACCCTTGTAGGTTAAGGACCTCTTGTCCAAAACTTCTTTCAGGATTTTCTCTTTATCTTTGTAATTTGCAAGCATCATTACAATATTTTGAGGTGTTGATCTATTTTTGTTGATTTTGAGGGGTTTTCTCTGTACCTCCTGGACTTGAATGTCTGTTTCCTGCCCCAGATTCAGGAATTTCTCAGTTCAAATTTGTTCAAATAAACCTTCCACCTCTTTCTCCAACTCCTCATCTTCTGGGACTCCTATAAAACAGATATTTTGTTTTACAGAGTCTTGAGTTCCCTCAGTCTGAAGATGATCTAATAGGTTTCTTTCCCTCTTCTTTTAGGCTTCCTTATTTTGTCTAATTTTATCTTCTATACCACTGATATACTCTTCTGTTTCATTCATCCTCATTTTTATGACCTCCACTTGGGACTACATCTCAGTTATAGCATTTTTAATTTCAGCCTGACTAGATTTTAGTTCTTTTTTCTCAGCAGTAAGGGATTCTCTAGTGTCTCCTATGCTTTTCTCAAGCCCAGCTAGTATCCTTAGAATTGTTTTAAACTCTAGTTCAGACATTTTACTTATATCTGTATTGATTAAATCTCTGGCTTTCATTTCTTCCTGTTCTCTTTTTTGGGGTAAATTCCTCTCCTTGTCATTTTGGAAGGGAAAAAAATAAAGAAAGGAAAAAATAAATAAGATAAAGAAAAAATTAAAATTAAAAAATAATGTAAGATAAAATAAAATAAAATACATATAGACAGTGAGATACTAAGTGTGCTTTGTTCTGCTTGCTAGAAAAAGCTTCCAGGAGTCGTTTTTCTGCTTTGTAGATGTGCAGCTTCATTCTATAAGACTTTTGACTTTGTGGGTGTTCAGGATGATCCAATCTTTATCTAACTGTGTTCCAGTGAGGAGGCAGGCTTAGGGTTGCCCTACTCCACTGCCCTCTTACTGTTCCTCCCGTTTTTAATTTTTTTAGGACCTTCTCCTTCTTGCATTCCTGATTTTATACTGCTTATGTACATTCACAAGATTTTTGTTTTCAGGAGATGATGAACGGGATATAAATTCTTCAGTATATATACAGCTGAAAATTACTTCATTTTGTTTATACTTAACTGATAAGTTGGCTAATACAATTTTTCTATATTCCAAATCATTTTTTCATGACAGCAAATGTGTTTTTCCTTTGAATTTTAGCATCAGTATTATTGCTTGGATGCTAATCTTACTCATCTCCCTTTACAAGTAACTCTTGACAAGAATTTTGTCCTAAAAAGTTTTAAAATTTCATGAAGATGTGAACAGGTGTGAATCTTTTCCCTTCTTCTCATTTATTTTCTTTGACCCTCAGGAGGAATTTAAATATGAAGGTTAAAAAATGTCTTTAACTTGGGAAAAACATTTTTTTAAATTAAGTCCTGTCATTCATTGGTTCTGTCCCCACTCCCATGACCTTAGGAACTCCTACTGTAAGGATGTTATAAGGAGCAAACAAGAGGATTTGAAACCCTCCCAATTAACCAGAAAGAAAACAAAACAAAACAAAATTTTAAAAGCCCACCTTTATTCTAGATCACTTATGGAGATCTGAACTTATCTTAGAATCTGCTCTACCTTATTTCCCAACTTTAATATCAACATTTTGAGGTCTACCTAGGAAAATTTTTGAAATTCTAACTGTAGCCAAAAGTTATAGCTAACTGCTAGGATGGAGGGGAGAGAGGACAACTGGTCCGAAGTGTTCCTCAGTTAAACACTTTGATGATTGATTTAAAGTCCAAATAGAGCTTGCAGCCTATGGCTTGATTTAGAGCTCTTCAAAGTAGAAGGCTCCTTAGTGCACTGTAGTGCTTTAGCTTCCATGGTTCTTGCCTTTCCATTAGGATGACCCATTTAAATTCTATGTCCCAGAAATCAAACAAGATCTCTAATATGTACATGATACACTCACTCATTTTCAGTGTTGACATAGAATTATTATGTTCATTATCCTTTTTACTGAAGTTTTAGGGTAATATGAAGAACAATGAGAAGTAAAATATATCCTCAGTCTGCTGACTGAACCAGACATCAACACAGGACAAATAGATACAGGGTTTTGAAATAGTATTTTTAATGTGTTGGGCTATTTTTATATAATCTATATCAAAATCATTACATTTTCCATTATTTAAATTCATAAGTAATATGTTTAACATGTACCTTTTACCTGATCCCTGAACCTTTCTTCAAGCTTCACAGGAATAGAAATAGAGTAGTAATAATGTATCAAGACCTCCTGCCTTGCTGTTAATAAGAGTGTACTCTTCTAGCCATTGTAAGTGATTAACTTCTGGGAGACAGAATTTGGATGGAATCATAAAGAGGTAATCACACAATAGTGTGGTTAGTGCTAAGATATGGCCAGAGAATTTTTCTTTCCATATATTTTCATTTCTTTTATAGCCACAAATGCCCAAATGCACTTTGCCTTTGAGGCATATCCAGAACACTATTATTCTTCTGCCAATTAAATTATTTTTACTTCCTAGACTTTTATTGATCCAATCCTCTGATTTCAGCACTTCAAGACTTGTCTAAAATCCAAAATTCTTCACAAAGTTTTCCTTAATTAATTAAAAAAATAGTTAACAAAATTTTCTCATAATGACAGGAATGATTTTTGTTGTACTTTTTTAAAAAAACAGCTTGAATGAGATATAATTCACATACCATACAATTCACCCATTTAAGTGTATACTTCAGTGGTTTTAAATATAGACACAGAGTTCTGTATCCACTGTCACAGTTAACTTTAGAACACTTTTATCACTTGAGAAAGAAGCTCCATACCCCTTAGCTGTCACTCTCTTGTTGTACCATCTCTCCTGCCCCTAGACCTAAGCAAGCACTGTCTCTATAGAGTTCCTTGTTCTAAGCTTTCATATGAATGGACTCATATAATATATTCCATTTTATGGCCAAATAATAGTCTATTGTATAAGTATAGTACATTTGAATTATCAACTCATCTATTGGTGGACATTGGGGTTGTTTCCACCTTTGGTTATTTTGAATAATGCTGCTACTCATGTGTAAGTGTTTGTATGAACACACATTTTCATTTCTTTATGAGTTGTAATTGCTGGGTCATATGGCATCGCTATGTATAACTGTTGGAGGAATGACCAGACTGTTTTCCAAAGCAACTATACCATTTTACATTCCTACCAGCAATGTTTCAGGGTTGTGATTTTCCTACATCCTCACCAACATTTGTTATCTGACTACTTTTGATTCTAGCCATCCTATAGGGTATGAAGTGATATCTCACTGTGGTTTTGATTTTCATTTCCATCATGACTAATAATGTGAGCATCTTTTCATGTGCTTATTGGCCGTTTATATATCTTCCTTGGAAATATATATACATATTCTTTGGAATATATAAATTCCTCAGAGAAATGTCTATTTCAATCTTTACCCACTCTTTAATTGGGTTATAATTTTTATAATTGAGTTGTAAGAGTTCTTTCTATATTGTCTATACAAATCTCTTATCAGATATATGATTTGCAAATGTTTTCCCCATTCTATGAATTGGCTTTTCACTTTCTGTAATGTTTCCTTTGACACACAAAAGATTTCAATTTTGATGAAGACAAACCTGTCTATTTTTTTCTTTTGTTTGTCTTACTTTTTGGTCATATATGGAAACTTTTTTCAAATCCAAGATCATTAAGATATACCCTCTATATTTTAGCTCTTATATTTAGTTATTGCTACATTTTGAGTTAATGCTTATATAATGTATGAGGTAAGGATTCAAATTCATTCTTTTATATGTGGTTATCCAGTTTCCAAGCATTGTTTTTTTGGAAAGACTATTCTTTCCTCATTGAATGTTCTTGATACCCTTAATTAAAATCTGTCAGCCATAGAACCGATTGTATTCTTATACTCTACAATGTACATTTATCTCTCTGCCTGCACATAAAGATAATGCTTGGTTTACTTCTGGGGAATATTAAAAATATCTATAACATTTACTCAGGCAGATAATCTGGAAAATATCTATTACTTAGCTACATGCATAACAAACAACCACAATATCTCAGTGGCATAAGTATGTATTTAGCTTATGTAGCTGGAAGTTGGCTTGAGATTGTCTGATGTATACTGGATCTGATTGAGACAGCTTGGGTGGCCAGTTATTCGGCAACTATCTCTCATTTCCTGTCTAGAAATAGAGTGCCAAAGTGAGCATGCTTTTCTCATGGTTATGGTAGACCTTAAAGGGAACAAGTTTAACTGCATAGACACATTTCAAGCTTCTGCTGTGTGAAGTGCACATCTACTCTGTTCAGTGTTTAGTCTTTCCACTCCCATCCCTAAGTTGTTCACCATATTGTGAGATGCCATAATGTGAAATGCCAACATTTCATTAACACAAACAAATCACATGGTCAGGTCCACCATCAAAGTTGCAGGGAAGAATACTTCTGCTGTGAAATTGAAGGAGAGGTGTTGAATACAGAATAATACTTCAACCTTTCACTCCACCCATTATGCAAAGCATGTTCCAGGAAAGAAAAACCCCAAAACTTTTACACTAGTTCCTCCATACTAAATCACTTATTACTTCTAAGAATTTTCTTTTGTCTATTTCATTGAGTTTTCACCATCCTGTCATGTCGTCTGTGAATAACTACAGCATACCATATTCTTCTCCAATATTTATGTCTTCTCTTTTTCTTGCCTTATTACATGGGTTAAGAAATTCTAGTTCAATGTTGAATAGAAGCAGTAAGATAAGGCATCTATCCTTTCTGTAATATTTCACCATTAGTTGTGATGTTGGCTGTAGGTTTTCTTTGATACATTTTATTATATTCAAGAATCTTCAAGTTTGCTGAGAGCTTTTACCATGAATGGTTGTTGGATTTTGTCAAATGCTCTTTCTGTAACTATTTTGAAATGATGATTTGTTTTTCTCTTAAGATATGAATCACATTGGTTGATTTTCTTACAGCTTTACTGAGGCATAATTGACATAAAATAAACTTCACATATTTAAAATGTGTAATTTGATGTTACAGCATTTGTATATATGCCTGTAAAATCATGTCAGTAATCAAAATGCTACACTTATCTATCACTTCCAAAAATTTCTTAATGGACCATTGTAATTCCTCCTACTTACCCTCCTACCTGTATTCTCTCCTGATCTCTACACACCTTTTTATCTACCTTCCAATACCATATGTTATTTCTCATTTTCTAGAATTTTATACAGATGGAAGCATAAGGTATGCACTATATTTTGTCTGACATCTTTCACTAAGCCTATTTATTTTGCAATTTTTCAACGTATAGTATGTAACAATTTGTTTTCTTGGATCATGCTTTCAGTGTTGAATCTAAGAAATCTTTGTCTAACCACAGGTCAAATATGTATTGTTGCAGATTTTTATAATTTTTAATTGAAAGATAGTTGACATATAATATTATGTTAGTTTCAGGTATGCAACGTAGTGGTTTGACAGTTACATACATTACAGTATGCTTACCATGATAAATATAGTTACTATTGGTCACAATACAAAATTACTACAATATTATTGACTATGTGCCCTAAGCTATACTTTTCATACCACTGACTTATTTATTTTATAACCAGAAGTTTGTACCTCTTGATCCCCTTCACCTATTTCATCTATGTTCTTAGATTTTACATTTATGTCTACGGTCAATTTTGAATTATGGTGAAACTTTGTGATTATATTAGGCTACCTGGATAATCCAAAGTAGTCTCCCATCTCAGAATCCTTAACTTAGTTTTATCTGAAAACTCCCTGTTGCTTTGTAAGGTAAACTCTTCACCAGTTCAGAGGATTAGGACTTGGACATCTTTGGTGGGGTGGGGGGTGTTTGTTATTCTGCCTGCCACAGATAGAGTCTTCTAAGCAAACATCCCTGGATTTCTGTATTATTCAAGTAGCCTCCATGTCACTCTAAAATAGCTTAACTGATGAACAATTGGGGACAGAGTGGAAAGACTGAACACCAAACAAAACTTTATCACCAAAAACTCACCCAATTTGTACTGGAAAGAACATCAGCTTTAGAATAAATGGGATTTGGATTTGAATCTCTACAACCTTGAACAAGTTACCTTATTCTCTACCTTCAGGCTTTTCATTTAATAATAAGGTAATAATGATTATCTTATAGGGTTATTTTAGGAACTAAACAGATAATGTAAGTTAAAATGCCTAGACAGAACCTAGCATATAAAATGTATGATAATTTACATTTCTCCCAGAAACCTTTGCTTCCACTGGGCTATATTTTTCTGACTAAAGAACATGCTGTATTTATTCTTGATGTTTATGTGCACTGAAATCATTCATCTTGATAGTAACATCATTGCTAGGAGCACATTAGCAGGGAGGTTAAAAGTTGTAGAGCCCTAGATCTAAACCTTGATATCGGTAAATGTAAGCTGTGTGAGAATAAGTATTCTTATATCCGGAATGAGGAGAATAATAGGTCTTGCCTAACTTAGTGGTGTGGCTGTGAGGATAATGGATGTTCCTGTGAGGTGCTTCTCACAAAGCTAAGTACATAGACGTCTCTGCTGTGCTGGGTAAGCTTTGTGGTGCAGTAATTGATTTGGCCCTTAGAGGGAGCTCCATGTGAGTGAGAATCCTGTGAAGCAGACCAGCTATGTAGCGCTGCTTTCCTTAGATTCTGTTTTTAGCAAAACTGATTAAGGGGTGATTTAAATTGCACGGATTCATAGTCATGTGATATTTATATGCATTTTTTAAAAATTTTGAAGCGGAACATAAATTTAGGTTCATTCTGGTTTAACAATAATTTGAAGTATTTCATAAAATGCTTTTAATGTCTTTGGCAAGATCATAAAATTTGAATAATCTCAATACCAGAGTATCCTTCAGTGGCTGACCAAGATTGTAAATCCCATAATTTACAAAATGTATTTTTGGCTCATACACACACACATATAGATATGAATGATTGCACTAAAATAGGCAACACAGCAATCATTTTTGAATCTTTCAAACCATAACCTTTCAAAGAAATTAGTTCTTCCTGTGACAAAGATTGCTGAGGCAATAAACTATAAATGGCTTTTACGGAAGCAAATCCAAGCAGAAGAGAGTTACAAGTAACATCAACATTCCGATTAACCCAGAGCAGCCTTAGACTTATTTTCAGCCTTGAAAAAATAAAAATATAAAACAGTAAAGATGTCACATTCAACTCTAAAACCAGAATTCAATATCAATATGTCTAAAAGATGAAACATTAAAGGGGAGATTAATGTGAAGTTTACTCTTCATGTGGCAAGAAATAAGATAATGTCATTTATAACGTTTCTCCTAAGAAAGCATTAAACTCAATTTTTACAACAACTATATATGAACCATCCTAAAGTGAAGGAAGGAAATAATTTCTTATCTTAGACACCATGAAACTTTATTTCACTGTCAACTTACATTTGCAAAAGTTTAATTAATTTCCTTTAGCGTGCTAAAGCATGGTCCTGGACCTGAGCTCCACACTATGACTTATTTCCCTGACACACTTTGCACTTTTAAAGTCTCCATGCTTTGCTTTGTGATTCCTTCTGTAAAGACTCCATTCTCTCCACCTATGTTTGCTAATCTCAAATATCCTGTGTTCACAATAATCCTCCCCAATCTTTCCACCCCTCCCCCAACCCATGTAGAGTTATTTATTTCCTCACTATGTTTCCTAAAACATACGTTCTCTGCCAGTTACTGGTTTACAGTCTTCACTCCATGACTGAATTCTGAACTTGGTGTGTGCATAGACTGTACCTTATTTACTTGAGTATCCTCAGAACTTTCCAGGGTGCTCAGAACATGTTATAAAATTAAGATGGATTTTGGAGGGCTAGAGAGTGCCATGTATCCATGGGCAAATTAAAATCTGTGAGATGAAACCAGAGGTGGTTTTGATGGTGATGTAAGTACATGGAGAATCTAATATACCAAATTAAGAGACCATTCTATCTTTCCTTTTCTTTCTTTTTTTTTTTTTTTTTAAAGATTTTATTTATTTATTTGACAGAGAGAAATCACAAGTAGATGGAGAGGCAGGCAGAGAGAGAGAGAGAGGGAAGCAGGCTCCCTGCTGAGCAGAGAGCCCGATGTGGGACTCGATCCCAGGACCCTGAGATCATGACCTGAGCTGAAGGCAGCGGCTTAACCCACTGAGCCACCCAGGCGCCCTATCCTTTCTTTTCAAAAATAAAAAAGTCACTCATTATTATGTTCATTATAACAAAATCCATTTTTTTCAAAATGAATTTTTAATCTGTTAGACAAAAGCAGAACAAATTAAAATTCCTTATGCTTAGACTCAAGTCTTAGGCATACTCAGGGAACTCTTAGATACCGAGGTGCACTGAACAGAGTCCGCTTGCTCAAATTTCCTCTTATCGTCTTCCCTTGGCTATCCAGTCTCCACACAGAAGCCAGAACCATATCCCTTCTTTTTCAAAGAAGAAATCAAACCATATCATTTACCTGTTTATCATTTATATCTCTGGTGGGTTCCCAGTTCACTCAGCATAAAACTCAAACCCTTTCCTTTGGTTTCCAGGCCCTACGGGTCTGGCCTCTGGTGACCACTCTCATCATTTCTCACGTGTTCTGCTTCACTCACAAGCTCTAGTCACACTTTGCTTTCCTCTTTTGAAGGTGTCTTGAAGACACCAAGTTTAGTTCCACTTTTGGCCTTTGAAGAAACTTCCCTCCTAAAGAACTTTTTCCCTTAGCTCTTTTAAGAGACTTACTCTCTTGCCATTTAGATCATATTAAAAACCTTTCTCTAGTCTTCCCTGATTTCCTAATCCAAAACAGCTTCTTAGGTCTTTCAAGTACTTTATCTTGTTTTATCTTCATTATAGCGTTTAGCAATACCTGGCTGCTTCTTGCTGTTTGTTCATTTTTCTTTTCCTCTTCACTAATAATAGCCCTTAAAAATAGATACTTTTTCAACTCTGTGTCCCAGACCTCTAAAAAACAAATAGAAGTTCAAGAACATTTCCATTTGTTTTTAGTTGTTTTTTTTTCATAGAAGTATAGTTGACACACAATATTGCATTAGTTTCAGTTGTACAACATGTTTTGCTCACCACAGTTATTACAGTTTCATTGATGTACCCCCTCTACTGTACACATCATCCCCATGACTTCTATATTTTTAAATGGAAGTTTGTGCCTTTTCATCTTCTTGACCTATCTCATCAAAATAAGAATTAAATAGAATTAACAAAAACATTTCTTGAACAAATGAATGTACTGCAAGGAATCAAACTTGAAGCAATAACAATACTTAACCCCTTCATTTTCCCTTGATAGTCTCTTAAAATATTGGGAGTACAGGCTAAGAACACATTCAGCTAAGTTATCTCAATCTATTATCATTAGAAAATGAGTAGATTAATTGAAAAGATCAGCATCTTGAGAAGAAATTGCTGGTCCTGAGATAGCCAAAGAAGGTATGTAGATTCTGCTAAAATCAAGCAGATACATGGAGAGTGCATAAACGCAGCTTTTCCAAGGAGTTTGCTGAAAATGAGATCAAAGAAAAAGTGAGAGGGAAGTAGGGCCTAGAGAAATTTTTTGTTTTTCTTTTCCAAATAAAGGAAATAATTAAATGTCTTTAAAATGATACAGTGGCAAGATCATATTAATTAATCATTAGGATATGTATTGTTAGAGAAATCTGGGATTTTTTTTTCATTTCTAAACTGCTATAAATTACTCAGAGAAAAATAATCTCTCTAGGAGGAGATGCTAATATGTAATTAGTGTCATAATTAAGGTGAGTATGTTAGATATATACGGAGGAAGGGATCAGAAAAGGATTTTGGTGTAACGTGATAGCTGAACAAGTGAAAAATGCACCTGGGTGAGTTTGGTATAATACAGAATATACTACTGTATTTATCCTGGACATATGGGGCCATATTTTTTGGCCCTGCTTTATGGGGCTCCAGTAGTGAGAGCTTAGGCAAAAATCCTTTTGCTGGGGCGCCTGGGTGGCTCAGTGGGTTGGGGCCTCTGCCTTCGGCTCAGGTCATGGTCCCAGGGTCCTGGGATTGAGCCCCGCATCGGGCTCTCTGCTCAGCAAGGAGCCTGCTTCCGCCTCTCTCTCTGCCTGCTTCTCTGCCTGCTTGTGATCTCTGTCTGTCAAATAAATAAATAAAAATCTTTAAAAAAAAATCCTTTTGCTGACTAGGTTTCTTCAGTTTTGACATAACACAACTGTATATGATCCTCTCTAAGGTCTTTAACAGGTCTGAAAACTCTGTAACTAATTGGAATGTTATAGGTTTCAGAAGTAAAATAAGGGTACAGATGAAATCAGTCGAGATAAAATTAATCTGCTTCAAATCTCTGACTAGATGGCTTTACATGCCACTTGGAAGCTATATTCCTCTTTCAACGTATAGTAGAACAATTAAAAAATAACACCAAGAGGCCATGCTTAGCAATTTAAAGTTGCAAAGCATTTCCTGATGGAATTACACATTTTGTAAATAAGAGATCTAAAAAAATTACTTGATTTAGCTTTTCTTAAAACTGCAAAATGGGTGTTTTATGAAGTTAATAGGTATTATGTAACAAATTAATTCTGTGGTTAAGTAAGTGTGGAGAGCATGCACAGTATATTTGATGGGAAGATTCTCAAATCTTATCGGTATATTAAAGATACTGAAAAATTCCTCATTAAACAACCCCAATTAACTTTAAATGTACATTTCATTTCTTAACCAATATTTATTAGGTGCCTACTATGCAGCAGGCTCTGCCAGAGGTACATGGGGTACATCAGTGCCAAAACAGACTTTCTGGTCCTCCCAGGGCTTACATGCATTGGAGAGTTGCGATAAGGAATAAACAATAAACATAAGAATAAGTCATCTATAAAATATGGTATATAATGATAAATGCCATGCAAAAAATTAGGGGAGTATAAGGTGAATTAAGAGGGCTTGTGCAGGGGCGCCTGGGTGGCTCAGTGGGTTAAGCCGTTGCCTTCGGCTCAGGTCATGATCTCAGGGTCCTGGGATCGAGTCCCGCATCGGGCTCTCTGCTCAGCAGGGAGCCTGCTTCCTCCTCTCTCTCTCTCTGCCTGCCTCTCTGCCTACTTGTGATCTCTGTCTGTCAAATAAATAAATAAAATCTAAAAAAAAAAAAAAAAAAAGAGGGCTTGTGCAGGGATGGGAAACAGATCTCATTCAGCATTCCATAGAATGGTCAAAAAAGGCCTTGTTGAGAAGATGACATTTGAACAAAGACTTGATAGAGGCAAGAGAATTATATAAGTAGATATTTGGGAGAATAGCATTTCAGCCAAAAAGAACAACCAATGTTAAGGCAAGAGCAGATCTGATGTTCAGGCAAAAGGGAAGGGGCCACTGTAGCTGAAGCCAAATAAGCAAGAGCACAGTCATGGGAGAAGAGAGGAGAGAATATCTTATGAAGATACTTATGGGACATTTAAGACTTTTGGCTTTTTCTCTAAGTGAAATGGGGAGCCACAGCATGGTTTTGGCCTAGAGAAGTAACTTGAATTTGTTTAAATTCTAAAGATAGTACTGTGTTGAAAAATAGATTATAGAGTTGCAAGGACAGAAGCAAGGAAGCTCACTAGGAGTCCATTGCAGTAATCCACATGAGAGATCATTGTACTTTTGACTAGGAGAAGAGCAGTGAAGACGGTGAGAGTAGTGATATTTTTGCACATAGAGCCAAGAGAATGTACACATTACATGTGGTGTATGACAGGTGTCAAGATATCTTCCAGGCTTTCAGCCTGAGGAACTCAAAAAAAGGAGTTCCCACCAATTGAGATAGGAAGAGTCTATATGTGGGGCTGGCTTTCTAGGGAAAGATTAGGAGTTCAGTTTAGGGTTTGTGATTATGCATAGACATAGCAATAGAGGTGCTGGGAAGGCAGTTAGATATATAAGAATCAGAACTTCAAGAGGGCGGTCTGAGCTGGAGATACAAATTTGGGAGCAATCAACATATTATATTTAAAGACCTGAAAGATGAAGAGGTCACCATAGTGGCAATAAAAAATCAAAATGGACAGAAGACTACGCCTTGGACTCTCCAGCATTACAACAGCCTTAGGAGAAGGGGGAAAAAAACAGCAAAGGACACTGAGGAGTAGGCAAGGGGACAGAAGGTAAAGAGAATGTGGTGCCCTCACAGAAAATGATGACACTAGATCAAGAAGATGGTAGTGACAATTGTGTCATATGCCCCTGACAGGTCAAGTAAGGTGAGGACTGAGGATTAAACATTGGCTTTAGTGATGTGAAGTCATTGGTAACCTTGACAAATACAATTTTAGAGGAATGGTGGTGTCAAAAACCTTATGAAGTGTTTACAAGAAAATGAGAAGAGGGATAATTAAAGATAATAAGTTTAGAAATTTTCCAAGAATGTTTGTTGCAAATGGGCTCAAAGAAAAAGGTGGGAGTAAAGTAGGACGAAGGGTAGTGTGTGATTTTTTTTCATTTAGGAAGGAAGAAATAGTCATATGCTTGTATGCTTATGACTGATCCGTAAGAGAGTGAAAACTGATGATGTGGAAGAAGGGAGACCCGCTAGAGCATTCCCCATAGGTATAAATATGATTCTGACTTTAGATATCAGCACAGAGTCCCTTTTGGTAAAACAGGTAGGAAGGTAGAGTTTGTGCAGGCAGATACTGTTAAGTTAGTGGGACAGGTGGTAGGAGTCTATAAAAGTCCTCTTCTGATCATAGAAGCTTTTTCTCTGCTTCCCCAGCTCCAATACAATACTTACCTTCTATAGCCAGGTGTACCAGCATGCTGTAGAACACTGAGAAACATTGATTAATTGATTGATTGATTGATTTTTATTTTTATTATTTTTTTTTTTTTGCCATGCCTTCCCTTTAGCAAAGTACAAACTACATCCAGAGGGATGAAATGGTTAGTCCTAGCTTACACATATAGTTAATGTAGGTAACACCTCCCTTTTTCACAGACAAACTATCTGAGTACTATGCAATCTAATTCCTTCCAATTCTTCACCTAACGTCGTTGGTATAATCTGTGTTGAAGTCATAATTTATAGACCCCTCCTCATGCCTGACATATAGAATTTCAATAAATACTTATCAAATGAATGAATATATTGATAAATCATATATTTTTTAATGAATCAGGAGACCAAAATGTGGCAATTCACTTATTTCACTAATTATGTGAAATTAAGAGCAATTAAACTTTAAGTACCAAATTATTTAGAAATGTGAGCATTGTATGAGTTAATACATTATTTCAGTTTTCTATTGCTGTTATAACAATTTGCCAAAACTGAAGCTGTTTAAAACAAGAGCTCTTCATTATCTCACAATTTTTTGTGTCATGAGTCTGACACATCTCACTGGGCTAAGATCAAGTTGTCAACAGGGTTGTGTTTCTTCCTGAAGGCACTATGGGAGAAACCACTTCTAAGCTCATTCAAGTTATTGGCTTAATTTGGCTCTTTATGTTTGTAGGGCTGAGATTCCTGTTTTTTTGTTGTTGTTGTTGTTGTTGGTGGTGGTGGTGGTGATGATAGGTTTTGTTTGTTTGTTTGGTGTTTGTTTCTTGTTTTGTTTTGTTTTCATGACTGACAGGAGCTGATTTTTGCTTCTAGACACTACCTACATTCCTTCACTATGTTTTCCACATGACCAGCAATGGTCAGCCCAGTCCCTCTGACACTTGGAATCTCTCTGATTTCAACCAAATTAAGTTCTTTGCTTTTAAGGGCTCATGTGATTAGAGTCATCCAAAATAGATAATCTGTAACTTTATCATATGCCTGTAACTTTAATCTCACCTGCTAGTCCTTTTGCCATGTAATTTATTCACAAATTCCAGGGACTAGGGTATGGACATTTTTGGGAGGCCATTCTACCTTACCCCCCCCTTTTTTTTTAATCTTAAAGATTCTAGGTGTTTTTCAAAAGATACTCCTATAAAATTATGTTTTGTCTATGAGATAGAAATGCCAGATATTTCCCCAGGGGCTCCTGGGTGGCTCAGTCAGTTAAGCCTCTGACTCTTGATTTTGGCTCAGGCTCTGATCTCAGGATTGTGAGATGAGCCCCATGTCAGGGCTGTTTAAGATTCTCTCCCTCTTCCTCTGCCCCTCTTAACCCCCCACATGCACACACTTTCTCTCTTTTTCCCTCTCAAAAAATGAAAATGAAAATAGAAATAAAAAATGAAATGTTAAAGAAAGAGATGACAGATATGACCCCATTAAGAGAATCAAGAGGCAAAAATTTAATTATAAATATCTAAATTTGAATAATTTTCAAGATATCTTTTCATTCTATCTCTTCCCTTTCATTTCCATTTTATCCCATTCCATTCTAGAAAGTTTAGTTGAACAACTTCTATGTACCCGACACCAGTGCTAGTTGCAATGGATACACACACACACACACACACACACACACACACACACACCTTCTTGGCTCTTACGAAGCTAACAGCTAAGTTGAGGAAACCTCATTTACAGCAACAAGGTATGGCAAATGAACATTAAAGAAGGAAATTGAGATAGAACTTCTTATAGTTAGTTACCTGATATACCCTAGAGTCATTATTGCTATATTGGACCACAGGAATACTTCCAAAGTAAGTAGGTAGTAACTAATACTGGTTACTAGCTGTAAGGTATAACTAATACTTCCAAAATATCTTCGACTGCTTAAATAAAATCTTCTTGGGAATAGCCTTATGATGAAAAAGGAAAACATTTCAGAGTTGGCATGAGCCTGCTAGTCTTTCTATAACTTAACTTTATAAGGTCAAATAAAAGCCTATAAAAAGCATGGCTCCCAGTCATGATCAATAGGGTTGGGGTGGGAAGTCAAGTTGGCACACTGGGCTGGGGTCTGCATATATGTCTAAATCCCCCTGAGACATCCCGTCTGACTATTTGGCAGTCACTCTGGCTATGTGTTGTAGAAGACTACTGAAGCTCTCCTTGGCAGGCTCTGAAGATTTAAACAGTAGCAATTTGTTATATAGACCCCTGGCACTGTGCTTCACAGACAAAGAGGATTCAATCTTTTATCAACACAGTCAATACAACTGGCTCCACCATTGTCTTGTTTTTTGTTGTACTTTAGGAAACCGATATTTCAGGGAAAATGTGCTTTCTCCAGCTCAGAAAGTTTTTTTCACATTTCTCATTAAATAATTTATTAATGTGTTCACTTATTCCTTTCTTTGGTTGTGTACATCCAGAATGTAAAACCGTGTAACCTTTGGCTTTAAATGCATGCAGACTTCCCTAATTTTTTAATATTTTTTCAAAGATTTTGTTTATTTATTTGGACAGAAAGAGAGAGAGAGAGTGAGTGAGAGAGAGAGCACAGGAGCCAGGGCAGAGGGAAAGGAGAACCAGACTCCCCGCTGAGCAGGGACAATCAGTTAAGTGTCTGCTTCAGCTTGGGTCATAATCCTGGGGACCTGGGATCAAGCCCCCGATTTTTTTAAGGGAATGAAAAACTTAGTTTGACCTAGCATTTACTATTGAGTTAACCATCAGCTTGCAGGGTAAGAGGAAAGCAAGGGTATCAGCCATATATTTGAGCATTCAGTGACACATTGAATATCCTCCCCACATTCACCAGAGGTCTTGGACAGTGTCTTGGTACTCAGTATGGCATTAACTTTTTAGTTTTTGGAAAGTGGGTAGGTTCAGAGGGTCCTAGATGTCAGAGGAGGATATATTATCAATTGATAGGAAAATATTTAAATATATAAACAATTGGTATATGCATACTGGTCATTAGAGCTAAATATCAACATAGAGAAAGAGCATGCTTGTGAATTAGCAGTTAAGTTTGCTGTGGGCAAAATCTTTGGGTTATTTTGACCCCTTCACTCTTCTAAAACTGCATCTTTAAGCATTCTTTCTCAAGTCTCCCTGTTATTCACAGTCACCTGGTGAACTTTATTTTTTCATTTTACTAGGATTTAAAAATTACTGTAAAAATATATCATGTGCATATGTTTATAAAAATCAGACTGAATAGAGGGCTAGAAATTGAGAAGTCACTTGTCTGACACTACTTCTACCTGTAAAACCATACACTAGGGGCTCCTGGGTGGCTCAGTGGGTTAAAGCCTCTGCCTTCAGGTCAAGTCATGATCCCAGGGTCCTGGGATTGAGCCCGCATCTGGCTATCTGCTCAGCAGAGAGCCTGCTTCCCTTCCTCTCTCTCTGCCTGCCTCTTTGCCTACCTGTGCTTTACCTACCTAGAAGAATTCACTTTTGACTGATACAGTATTTAGTTTTCCAGTCCTCTCTGTAACTAATGACAATAGTTTTACATCTGTGATTCTTAACAACTTTAAGCTGCACTCATTTAATTGGTAGACCTTTTAAAAATAGAGTACTAGGAACCCCCCTGTCGCCATTTTTAGACGAATTTTTTTTTAAAAGTTCTGATGTGAGGGACATCTGTGTGACTCAGTTGAACTTCCGACTCTTGATTTCTGCTCAGGTCATGATCTCAGGGTCGTGAGATCAAGCCCCATGTCCATCTCCATGCTCAACATGGAATCTACTTGAGATTCTCTCTCCTTCTCCTTCTCCCCTCCCCCCATTTGCATGCTTACTCTCTCTCTCTCTCTCTCTCTCAAAATAAATAAATAAAATCTTAAAAAAAAAATGTTCTGATCTGATCCTTTTGTTCAGCCAGAGCCAGGACTAATTCAGCAAAGAAAGGAGAATGTGGATTATAGCATAACAATGTGCTTTATAAAGATCTTTGCTCAGCCACCATGGCCATGCTTGTGAGATTTTGCAATCTGCAATTTCATTTCACTCAGAAAATATCTTACCTTGCTTTCCTCATCCCTTTGTATTTTCACATCCTTTTGTTTATTCCTCCTCTAAATCTATTTGCCTTATTATAAACCTTTTTTGTGTGTCCTAGAGCTTATCTGTTAACCCTATATTCCCTGCTTTTTTTCCCTCTATTCATATTTAGAGAGTAGAATAAATTGCTGTCTTACATCATTATCCAGAGAAAATGGACATGTGAAAGGTCATTCAAATTGTAGAGAGCAGAGTTCTCAAAAAAGATGATCAGAATTTTCTGGGAAAATGTATAATCTCATGATCAATTAATAGGATACGTGTTCTTCATACTTGGAAACTGAGCATATTGATTTAACATAGCAATTTATATTTAGCAAAAACTACTCATCACACTCAGGGACATAAAATCTCTATCCTGATTTCTGCCTGCCAAAGCATTTAATGCCGCTCCAATTGTTTATAATGAGGATGCTGCTGACTTTTCAAATAAAATTTTTTTTTCTGTAGGATATACTAAATCACTGGGAGTATTAGGTGATAGAGAGCACAAGTATACGTTCAAAATAGGACATGGCATCTGTCAGAGTCTGCTTGCTAATAATTTTCTGTCCTTGGGCTAAAGCTCTGAGCATTATAAATATATTTATCCAGACTTACATTGTAGGTGAATGAGCAAGCAAGTCAGTTCAGTCTGGCATACAAAAACCATTCTTAGTTGAATTGCATCTGAATATTTTCTCAATTTTGAAATGTTGTTTTGTAGAATTTTCAAGTTCAATCATTATTTTCTACAGAAGGAATTGCTCCTCCCAATAATTACAAAAGGATCCAAAGCTATTGCTAAGAATCTATACCAACAAAAACAGATGAAGGGAAGTAATTTTAAGATTTTTTATTTATTTATTTATTTGACAGACAGAGATCACAAGTAGGCAGAGAGGCAGGCAGAGAGAGAGAGAGAGAGAGAGAGAGAGAGAGAGGAGGAAGCAGGCTTCCTGCTGAGCAGAGAGCCCGATGTGGGACTCGATCCCAGGACCCTGAGATCATGACCTGAGCCGAAGGCAGCGGCTTAACCCACTGAGCCACCCAGGCGGGAAGTAATTTTAAAAAGGAAAAAAATTCTCCTAAGCCAAATTCTTTCTTTCAGAATTGAACAGCAGATTTTTGTGATCTCCAGGATGCACAGACTTATATTTGATCCTCTATTTCCAGTTGCCTCCCACTCTCAACTCCTGGACACAACAGTTCTCAGTTCCACCAATTCTTCCTTTCAAATATCTTAGACAGTGAATAACTGGAAATGAAAAATATTTAAATACCATTTACAATAGCATTGAAACTACAAAATAATAAAGGATTAATTTTACACAAGGTGTATAATATTGCTTCACAGAAAACTATAAAACATGCTTAGAGAAGGGTCAAAAGACCCGTATAAATAAAAAGAAATACTGTATTTATTAACTGGAAGACTCAATATTGTTAAGATGTTTATTTTCTCCTAAATGTGTGTGTGTGTGTGTGTGTGTGTGTGTATTCAGTATAATCACAAATTACCTAAATTCCCTGTGGGCTTTTAAAAAATACCAACAAGCTGATTGTAAAATGTATTTAGAAATGCAAAATATCTAGAATAGCAAAAAATATATATAAATTTTAACAAAGTTAGAGGTAACTGACTTCAAGTTATGTTATAAAGCTACAGTAGTGAAGATAGTATAGTATTAGTAATATAATAGATTAAAATATAGAATCAAAAAAATAAAAATAAAATACAGAATCTAGAAATAGATTTACATATATATGCTCAAGTAATTTTCAACAAAGGCATCGAAGTCATTTAATGAGAAGTGGAAAATCTTTTCACAAATGGTGTTCAAAAAAGGGGATATCCAAATAAAAAAAGCACTTCAACTTCCACCTCATTCCATACTCAAAATCTAATTTGAAATGGATCATAGGCCTATAAATAAAAGCTGAAGCTATAAAGCTTCTAGGATAAAACACAGGAAACTTTTCATGGACTTTGGGTAGGCTAAGATTTCTTAGTGTAAAGGCACTATAAAGTGGACTTTATTATAATCAAAAGACACTGTTAAGAAAATAAATAGATAACAGCTGGGAGAAAATATTTATAGCAAATACATTTGACAAAAGACTTACTTACATATTAAGAATTCCTACAACTCAATAATAAGGCATGTAATTGAATTAAAAATGGACAAAATACTTGAGCAAACACTTCACAAAAATAACACATGAATGACTAATAAGCACATTAAAAAGTGTTCAACATCATTAATTCTCAGAGAGATGCAAATTAAAACACAAATTGAAATAAAATTGACAATACCAAATGTTTTAAAGGATGTGGAGCATTTGGAACACTCATGTGGGAGTCTAAAATGGTACAACCACTTTGGAAAATAGTTTGGCAATTTCTCAAAAATTAAACATGTATATGTACTCTAGGACTTAGCAACTGCACTCCTAGGTATTTATCTAAGAAGACTGGAAACGTCTATCCACAAAAGCTTTGCTCTAGAATGTTAGAGCTACTTTATTTGTAGTAGCCACTATGTGGGGAAAACTCAGGTATCCATCAACAGGAGAAGAATGATTAAATAAACTGTGATATTTTCATACAATGAAATAAAAAGAAACACACAAAAACATGGATTAATCTCAAAAATATTATGTTGAGTAAAAGATGCCAGAAACAAAGGAGTATATAGTTTATTATTCTTTTTCTAAGAAGTTTAGAATAAGCAAAGTAATCTATGATAAAAGAAATCAGATGAGTGGTGTTGCTTCTGGAGAATGGGGTAGACAACTTACTGGAAAGAGATTTAAGAGAATTTTCTGAGGTAAGGGGAATATTCTGACTTGATAATGGTGTGGGCTCCACATGTCAAACTGTGTGTACCTTTGTATACTCATTTGTCAAACTGAACAAACCGTACCTTTAAGATCGTGCATTTCATTGAATGTAAAGTAGAATTTATAACAATTTTTAAAAGCTCTTCCACATCTCTCCATTATCACTTACTATATTAATTCAGGTTGTGAATATTCCACATTATTTTTTGCTGCAATATCGAAAGGATTCTTTAAATACAGAACTGTGTTTTATTTATGTTCATGTCCCAGTGAATGGCCTAGTAAATGGCACATTTTTTTAATATATTTTTTAAATTTATTTGACAGAGATTACAAGTAGGCAGAGGCAGGCAGAGAGAGGAAGGAAAGCAGGCTCCCTGCTGAGCAGAGAGCCCGATGCAGGGCTCGATCCCAGGACCCTGGGATCATGACGTGAGTGGAAAGCAGAAGCTTTAACCCACTGAGCCACCCAGGCACCCCTAAATGGCACATTTTGTTCCCTCACCAGAAGTCCGCCCAGGTACAAGGCAGTTGCCGAAACATAGCTTTGGCTTAGCCATTCGGCAGACATGAAGCATTATCTAGTCTGTTCTTTCCAAGCTATTGCTACTTCAAGGTATTGAAAAACCAGTGAATCTCTTCATTCCTCTCATCATGTCATCCTTTGGCACCATTCAAAATACAAGTTACTGCAGTTTTTGTCTTTTCTATTAAGCTCAGTGTTTCCTCTCCTTCTCAACTCCAAATCATCATTCCATTATTTTCCTCTGTGCTCAATTCTTTATAGATTTTGGAACCTTTGTTGTTGTTGTTGTTCAAGAACAAAAGAAGAAGAGAGAAAAATTAAGGAAATAAAAGGAAAAAATTTCTCCCAAAACAGCCTAAATACCTTCACAAAGTGCCCTAGGTTTATCCTTGCATTAATTGAACTAGGGGACATTTAAGACCTTGCAGCTCTCTCAACTGAAGGCTGTTTGTTATCCTACTCTTTGTCCTATGTAGGGCCCTAGACATCGTTATTATTTTAATTGACCTATCTAAACCATATGCTTTTTAAAAAATTTAACAAAGATACAAACAACAAGCACCACTTATAATGAAACTCGACCATTCTCTTACACCGTACACAAAGATAAACTCAAAATGGATAAAAGACCACTTATAATTCAATAAATATAGTTAACCATCACCCTTTCTGCTTATCACTCATATCTGTTGATATCCTAGTGACTCGCCTACATTCATTAAGGACTTTGGGATCTGAGTCCATATGTATCTCTACTTCTAGTTCCATCATCATCCTCTGTCAATATCCATGTAGATGTCATTAAGTATCTTAGTTTCTGGGTTCCTGGATCTCCATTTTCATCCTACTTTAGAAGCCCACTTCCATGTCTTCATGATGGACCCATCCATTGCCTACTTCTTTTTTATTTACAGCTTTATTGAAATATAATTCACATAAACATAAAATTTACCCATTTAAGGTATACAAATTACTTTTGGTATATTCACAGGATATGCAACCATCACCACAGTCAACTTTAGAACATTTTCATCACCTTAAGAAATAACCCCATGTTCCTTAGCTATCATGCTATACATACAATTCCCCCAACCCACAGCCCTCCAAAACCACAAATTCTACCTTGTCTTTATAAATTCCCTATGAATGGTATCATTCTCTTAACAAAATGTTTTCAAGGTTCATACATGCTGTAACATGTATCAATGCTTCACTCTTTTAATGGCTAAATATTGTCTTATCATACAGATATACCACATTTTTGTTTATCCACTTATCCATTGATAAATATTTGAGTTGTTTCCCCCTTTTGGCTATCATTAATATTGCTTCTGTAAATACTTATGTATCATTTTTATAGGTGTATGTTTTCATTTCTCTTGGGTAGCTAACTCAGAGAGCAATTGTTGGGTCATATAGTATCTTTATATATTGCCCACTTCTTAATATTCAGTATCTGTCTCTGACCACAAATCAGGCTTTCTCATTTTTTTCTTCCCCATATACCTTCTCTTCAACTGTATCCAATTTCTTTTTTCCCCAAACTATGTGATCTCTTTTAACTTTATTCTCTTGCTTACATGCCCAATGGTCCATTATTTAAATTACTCACTTAACACTATTCTCAATAATCTCTTGCCTTCTTTTTTTTTTCTGTTATTACAGAATATAGAGCTCTAGCTTTAGGTTAATCTAACCATTTTCTGCTCTTATACAATGTCCTAGATTGGCATCATTAAAAAATCTCTAGTCTGTAACCTCAGCTGGACTTTTTGTGCTGTTTGTCAATGTTTTAATTTGTCCCAAGTGAGTTTGCCATTTAATTTCCCATAAAACACCTATTTCAAACTTCGACATCTCTTCTCAAAAACCTACTTAAAAAACCCCTGCTGACTCCTCGAAACTCTGATAATTTCTAGCCCTCTCCCCACACTTTGTTCTACATGAGCCCAGTCCCGGTTTCTACACTCTCAAAAAACATTCCCACTTCAGGGTCTTTGTTATTGCTGTATTTTATGAGTGGGAAACTCATTATTTTTATTCTTATTCCCGAACTTCACTCAGGTCTCTTCTCAAATGTCAACCATGAAAGAGGCCTTCTTTTTCTTTTTTTTTTTTTTTTTAAAGATTTTATTTATTTATTTGACAGAGAGAAATCACAAGTAGATGGAGAGGCAGGCAGAGAGAGAGAGAGAAGCAGGCTCCCTGCTGAGCAGAGAGCCCGATGCGGGACTCCATCCCAGGACCCTGAGATCATGACCTGAGCCGAAGGCAGCGGCTTAACCCACTGAGCCACCCAGGCACCCCGAAAGAGGCCTTATTTTTCTAACCTAATTAAATTAGTATCATCTTCTAACAACTCTCCTGTCATTATTCTCTACTACTATGCTTTGCTTTTCTTCTTACTTCTTATCTCTACCTGTTTTATTACTTATTTGTTTGTTTATTGTCTGCCTTCCCTTGCTAGTATGTATATATCATGAGATCAAGGCATTTGTGTACTTATAATCATTCATGTATTTTGGCACTGGGAAAAGCTGAGATATAGGAAAGGCTGAATAGATTTTGTGGAATAGGGGTATCTGGGTGGCTCAGTTAAGCTTGGCACTCCTGATTTCAGCTCAGGTCATGATCTTAGGGTTGTGAGAATGAGCTCCACATCTGGCTCCATGCTCTGCAGGGTGTCTACTTGTCTCCCTCTCCCTCTGCCCCTCCCCCTGCTCACTCTCTTTCTCTCTCAAGAAATAAATAAATAAATATTTAAAATAAATAAATACATTTTCTGGAATCAACATGTTGTAGAAACCTTCCATTATGCCACTTTTCTTGCTTTTTCTAAAGATTAATATGACCCACTACTCTCATTATGCACTCAATCTTTTTTTTTTTTTTTTTTAAGGTTTTAGTTATTTATTTGACAGAGAAAGAGAGAGATCACTAGTGGACAGAGAGGCAGGCAGGGAGAGAGGGATAAGCAGGCTCCCTGCCAAGCAGAGGGCCCTATATAGGGCTCAATCCCAGAGATCATGACCTGAGCTGAAGGCAGAGGCTTAACCCACTGAGCCACCCAGGCGCTCCTATCCACTCAATCTTCTATATATAAATGCTTCTGTATTTTCTTCTTACCTGTCTCAGTAGAATAGATATCCTGCTCCTATCAAAGAGAATCCCTCTGTCTCTGGTTTTTATTTCATCTTTTCCTTTTAATGTGGAAAATTCCGTAATTTACTCCTTAGTTTTCATATCTATAGCTTAACCCCTCCTCTGCTGCTACTGCCTCTTTTCCTGGAGGCAATAAACACACTTGAGTTTGTTCTATCTGAAAACAGACACAACACCCCCCAAAAACAAAGAAACTTTCTCTAGAACATCCCCTTTTTGTGCTACTTTTTTGCTATATCCATTCCATATCCACTTCCATTTACAAACAACCTTTGTGAGAAAGAATTCTGTTCATATTATTTCTACTTTCTTATTGCTCATGTCACTCTTCAATCTACAGTATCCCAAATTCTTCCCCAACTACTCTACCAAGATCATTTTTAATGTTAAGATTTCCCATGATCTTCATAATGTCAAAGTCAATAGGTAGTGTCTTTTCCTATTCTAAGGCCATTGGCCTGTGGACCGCATCCATCTTGTTAACACACACCTTCCTCTGCTATTGCAATACTTGTTTTTCCCCCCTGGTATCTTTCAGATTATTTTTTCTTATTTTCAAACACAGGCTCATGTTTCTCAGCTCATGTTTCAGATGTTGATATTTCCCAGAGTTTCAGATGCATCTCTGACTCTTTCCAACCACACTAGCCTTTTTTCTGTTGCAAAAAACCACAAACTTCTCTCTTGCAGCCTTTATACTTGCTATTTTCTCTGCTAGGAATACTTCTCTTTTGTCCTTTTACTTGGCTGAGTTCTTCTTGTTCTTCAAGTCTCACCTTAAGTATGACTATTTCCTCAGGGTCTTCAGAGGAACATGTCATACTGAAAGGGAATAATTAAGGAATTTTAATAAAAATATCATTTATGAAGGGCAGGATATTAGGGTAGGATTAAGGGAAATGTACAGGGGATGGGAAAGCACTGTGGAACTGGCAAAATCAGGATGTTGAGCATCAAAGGAAAAGCTACCAGAAGTGGATGGTAGATCTAGCCATAGAAGAAGGCTGCCTAGTATAAGTTGTGTCCTTCAAGAATACTGTCAGAGCCTAATCATGGTCAAGTAAAAAGTGAGAAGACAGAGTAAATATTCTGACTACAGCTTTCTTTCACTCTTTAATTGGATAAACCTATTGGAAAAAGTGGTAAGAATTGGGGTGCCTGGGTGGTTCAGTGGGTTAAGCCTCTGCCTTCAGCTCAGGTCATGGTCTCAGGGTCCTGGGATTGAGACCCACATCAGGCTCTTTGCTCAGCAGGGAACCTGCTTACCCCCTCTCTCTGCCTGCCTCTCTGCCTACTTGTGATCTCTTTTCCTGTCAAATAAATAAATAAAATCTTTAAAAAAAAAAGTGGTAAAAGTTGACATCCTTGTCTTGTACTTGACCTTCCATGAAAGGCTCTCAGTTTTTCCCCAGTAAGGATGATATTGCTGTGGATTTTTCATATATGGACTTTATTATGTTGAAGTCTATTTCCTCTAAAACTTCTTTGTTGAGGGTTTTTATCATGAATGGACATTGTACATTGCCACATGCTTTACCTGTGCTATCTTATTCCATATGTTCATGTCAATAGTGTCACTGATGTCCTCCACTCTTTTCAAGTCCAGTGAATATCCATATGATCATTGCTTTAAATTCTCCACCAGACATGTTACTTCTATTTGTTTCTCTTAGTTCTCTGGCTATGGCCTTGTCCTGTTCTTTCATTTGGAAAAAATTCTTCTGTCTTCTCATTTTGTCCAAGTCTCTGAGCCCTTTTCCCTGTGTTAGGAAAGTCAGCTGTATCTCCTCTTTTTGAGGGTAATGGCTTTATGAGGAAGGTCATATAGTGCCCTACAGGATAGTGCCCCTGTTCTCCAGACCTGGTGCTTCAGGGAGTGTGTCCAGTGTGTGCTGAGTATGCTCTGCTGTTGTGTCCTCACTGCTGTATTCTTCAGGTCAGTTGTCTGCAGAGGCTCTCCTTGCCTGCTCTTGGAAGTGTTTGGTCCTCTACTCAAATGTGACACTTTTTAACTAGGTGTGGTCTGTCTGCTTGTGAAATGAGGCCTATTGCTTCAGCCACCAAAATCAAGGCCTCACAAAACTCAAGATATGCTTTATTTGGTGGGGGTTTGGATAAGTCTTCTGGGGGAGGAACTTCTGTGCTAGGACTGAAGTAAGTATGACTAGGAGGAGTGGTTCTGGAGCATGGAGGTGGAGGATGGAGCTTGGTGTAAGCAAGTTAGGCAGTGAGTGTCCACAATGCACTGGTTCCTGCATGTGGCCGTGTGTTTACACTGAGGGGCAAGGGAGGGTGTCTGCCAGTTCCTTTGTTCCTGGAGGTGTATGAATGCTGCCTCTCTGGGACAGACTCCAAGATGAGCAGCTAACTTCCCCACTGTGTGCCCTAGATGTTCTTCAGATTGCTGTTTACATATTTTATGTCCCTAGGCTGTTTGCCCTGCCTTCTTTCAAGAGCAGCCCCAGTGTCCTCTGAAGCATACTAACCTTAAAACTCCAAGCATTAAGCCCCACTGGTTTTAAGAACTCATGTAATTTAGGCCCTTTCACTTTCCAAACCAACTGCCATGCAGATTCATTTTCCATGTGCACTCCCCTGTGCGCTTGTCTCTCTCTCACCCTTCTCCATGATAATGACTCCCTCTCCACCACAGCAGTCATGATGCATTTCTCTCTGAAGCTCTATTTCCATACTTCCTACCTTTTTCAATATGGTCTCTTCTCTACTTTAGTTGTAGATTTTTTTTTTACCAGTCTTCAGACCTATTTCTGGGTATTGAGAATGATTTGATAGTTTGTATTAGATTCCATTAATTGTATTAATGGAAAGAGATAAGTCTGGGATTCTCCTATTCTGCCACCATCTTCCCCTCTTTCCTCTAAGTGTTACCTTTTAAATGGATAATAGTAGTTCTAAGTAGGCCTGGCCTTACCCTCAAGCTGTAGATACTTGTGCTGTGATTATTCTATTGGGTATTTTTAGAGGTTCCATTCAGGATCTCTTCTACCATAGACACTTCTGATACCACTGGGTCTATAACTCATAAGATCCAAGTGGAAGGGCAGTTTATAATATATCTGCAACCTGCTAGAAAGTTTTTTTTTTTTTTTTTTTTAATCCAAGTCCCACTCAGAGTGGCAGTCTTATGGATCACCTAATCCGTGGGTTTGAAAAGAACATCCAAATGTGTTAAATGTGGCCTCCTATAACCAGAGTCCAAGCAATGTGCCTCTTTCATTGAGGTGGGATATGTGAGAAAGAGCAACTTAAAACTTATCTTTCTCATTAGAAAACATATCTGGAAGTGTCCACAAACCACTAGAACTAGATATTTCACTAATGTGTAAGCCACTGAAGTCTTGCCCTTATTTCTCATATTCTGTTGGGCAAATATTTCATCAGGAATTTAGGGTTACTATTTTCTGCTCAACATGTCCAGGTAGAATAAAATTGTCAATATAATGGAAAACCATGATATCCTGGGAGATTTAAGATGTTGAAGGGACATCTGAATAATATATAACATTAAGCAGGCATAGTGACAAAACCCTTAGATAAGATAATGAAGGTATATTCCAATTCCTGCTCCATGAAGAAATATTGTCATTATCATAGATCTTTGTGTACAAAACACCTTGACTGCTACTCTACCCCTGAGATTTATTACATTTTCACCCACCTTATTTGAATATTAAGTGATGACCATTTTGACTATCATCTCAGGATCCCAATACTCCTATTCAAATCTAAGAGCTTAATTTCTTTGAGGCATCCCCCAGTATTATTTCTGGCTTACAATTAAGGCAGAGTTTTTCAAAGATACTAGTATCCATACTTACAATTTCTCAATATGTTGATGAAGGAAATATCCTGAGTCCATATCCTAGAAAATGTGTTTAAGGTGGCTCCACAGTTGGCACATAATAGGTTAGTTTTCATCTTTCTGAGTCTTTTAGATTCCCTTTATCTAAAATATGCCAGGGCATATTTGTTGGCAATTCAGCATTGCCAACATTTATCTGTCACTTAATGCAGGACACCATTGAGTTCTGGCTTTAATTAGTCAACCTAGTAGAGGAAGGTACATGGTATTTCTTTTCAACATGTATGAGTCAACATATTAAATTATGAATCCTAAGAATGTGCCCTCATGTTAGTAAATAAGCCTGATGTTATCTGATGACTTAACCATCTTTTTCTAAACTACTTAGAATCTAGTCCTGTACATAATCTCCAGAATTCTGTTTACATAAATTGAGAAAATTCTTTTATTCCTTTGGGCCTTGAATTTTTAAAAGTGTGCAATGCTGATCTTGGAAGCAATGAGAGGTAGTGAGTGTGCATCCTAAAAAGAATCAGCATGCCTCTGTAGGCCACTCCCAGTCCTGGCAAATTAAAATTCCCCATGCATGATCCTCCACCATCTTTTCCCTTTCACCATCTGGTTGTTGACATGTAGGGTGGCATTGGAACTATGCACTGAGTAATAGTACTTCCATCAGCTTGGGTCTCTAAAAGACTGAATATGAAAGAACCCCACACTACCCTCCATCAGCAAGCTGGTGCCACCAGTGGACTGCTAACATAAGAAAGTAACCTCTATTGTGTTTGAGCCATTTTATATGAGATCTACTTGTTATAATGGTTTTCTTACCTTAAATTATAAAGGACTTTTTTTGCCTTCTTTTTTTCTTTTGCTTGAGGTGTGGTTTGTAAATTATTTTGAAAAAGGGAAATTACATGATTCTTGGAAGTAATGTCTTAGAGAAACTGTTCTCTGTGATGGTACTCCAACATAAATTTGTAGATATGGCAACTCTAGTGATAATTGGATATTATTAGTCTGCATGCCACTCTTAAAATGTTATTTCTTCTTATCCATTAGTATCATAGAAGCTACAATTTCCAACTCCAGAGAAATATAAACATATACATGATACCTTTAAGCTAAGTAAAATATCAAGTTCATGGGCAAAATGATTGGAGTGGCTATTAAAAGAGATCCTGATGCATGGGAAATGTTTTCTTTGTTTTTGTTTGTGTAAAAAATGTACCTTTAAAGAAATGTCATCAACATATATCATACAAAAATGACAATGTATCATAATTATTTTTTCTCCCTCTTATTTCAGAACCACACACACACACACACACACACACACACAAACACACACACACACACAACACGTTCCCAAATAATCTGCACAAGGTCTTGTTTCAGGCAGTTAAATAAACTTGAAATTTTTGACTTTGCAAATCTTTCACCAAACCTGTGTTTACCATACATAGTTTGTTATTCAGGTAGGTGAGTAGAACCTTGAGCTTCTTTTCTAGAAGAAATGACAAATCTACCTTGATATCACACTCATTATAAACAAGGGCACAAATTTATAGATGAATTTTATTATAACATAAGCTAGTTTCTTTTTGTAGAATTCACTATTTTACTTCTTTACAGATGACTTTTGGTCAGATTACTTCAGAGCTTTCCTCTAAAAATAAATGCTTAGTTTTTAAAGAGTAGAACAGAAATTTAAGTAATTTATTAAAAGCCCTTTTGATGTTCTGCTTTATTTTCTTTAATTTCTTTCTTATTTTCTTTCTAAAATGCAGAGTGGTACAGTAGAAAATATGCTGACCTGAATGTCAGAAGCTGTGGGTTCATATCCTGGTTCTGGTTCTTAGTATATGTGGATTCCTGAGTATACTACTACCACATTAAGCCTTTTATTTTTTTTCTCAATCTCAAAATAAAAACACTTTTAGGTTACTGATGAAGAGCTAGTAAGAATAAAATGTTGGTATATAGTTCCTTCTTGTTTCTTTACTTCCTTTGTCACTAGCCTGATTCTTCTTTATTGAATTAACATGATTTCCCAATGACTTGCCTATCAAATCAACTTGACAGAATTATCATGTGCACCAGAAACAGTACACAGAGAACATTTGTCCTTTGGACCTGGTTCACGAGTTATTTAAAGAACAAGCATAAGTTTTGATGGACTTAAGTGTGTGGAATCTGAATATTAAAATATATTCAAATTCACCATTTTATTCAAAGGCAGACTGATTCTGAAATTGTCTTCTAGCATTGATACGGAGACACTATGTCGTACTTACCTCTTTGGGATCAATAGGTACAGGCATCACCTCTCCTGGCTAAGGGTGTCCTTGGGTCTCTATAGCCACAAATCAATAAAACTTCAAAACATCCAGTACAGTACAAATCCAATAAAAGGAGAAATTTTCTGAATAGTTTACTTGAATCAAAGCGTTTATCTTCCATTACCCTTTTCTTTACTCCAAGTACTTAAAAATTTTGTTCTTTTCATTTGTAAGAAGGTCTGGATATATGCAGAAGCCAAGCTTCAATAGAGAAGGCTGGTATAGTGTAGCTTACCATACACTTTCTCTTTCTTATTTTCCCTTCAGTTCTCAATTCCCTGTAAACTGATTTTAGTACTCTCTTATTGAAATTGCTCTTGAAAAGTAGGACGTAGTCTCCAAATTAATAAATACTAGTAGGCACTCTTCAGTGCTTATGGTACCCACCAGCTGTATTTCAAACCACATGTGATACTTGAAATTTTCCATTGTAATTTTCCTAACTTTCTCTCTCTGGTTTTTATTATCACATTAGCTGATTTCTCTTGGTTTCAGAGTTCCTCACACCTATACTCAGCTTCTTTTCATTATTTTTCCTCCAGGGTTTCATCTTTAGCCCACTATTCTAAATATATGTGCTTTCTTGAGATGACTCCGGCATGAACAATGGCCTACAGGACTACCCTATTGATGTATGCAGGCCTACATCTCTACTGATGCTTAATAAATGTTTGTAAATATCTTAATTTTGCATCTTAACTTAGGACTTACGTTAGGGGCCTGTATTAGACACCTGTTAAGGTTTCTGCCCAGTTTAGAACATGTTCTTTCTTTTTAAAAATCATTTTACTTTATTATATTTTTCATCATAATAAGTGTACTCTTTAAGTACACAAGTCTAATCCATCCGCTATTTCCCTCATCTCCCACCCATCTCCCCTCTGGTAACCATCAGTTCTCTATAGTTAAGACCCTATTTCTTGGTTTCTCTCTCTCTCTCTCTCTCTCTCTCTCTTTTGTTTCCTTTCCTTATTTATTTTGTTTTTGAATTCCACATATAAGTGAGATCATATGGTATTTGTCTTGGACAGATACATTTCACTTAACATTATATTCTGTAGCTCTATCCACGTTGTGGCAAATAGCAAGACTTTATTCTATTTTATGGCTGAACAATATTCCATTGTGTATATATCACATTTTCTTTATCCGTTCATCTATAGACGGTCACTTGAGCTACTTCCATTGTTTGGCTACTATAAATAATGCTGCAGTAAACATCAAGGTGCATATAGCAGAAGCTTTTTATTTTGAATAACTCCCAGTAGTTTATTTTTGCTTTTATTTCCTTTGCCTTGGGAGACACATTTGAAAAATGTTGCTATGGCTGATGTCAGAGAAATTACTCCCTGTGCTTTCTTCAAGGATTTTTATGGGTTCAGATCTCACACTTTGGTCTTTAATCCATTTTGAGTTTATTTTTTATAGTGAAAGAAAGTGGTCCACTTTCATTCTCTTACATGTTCTTATCCAGTTTTCCTGATACTGTTTGTTGAAGAAACTGTCTTTTTCTTGATGCATATTCATTCCTTCTTTGTTGAAGATCAATGGACCATGTAACTGTGGGTTTATTTCTGGGTTTTCTGTTCTATTCCATTGATTTATGTGTCTTTTTTTAATGCCAGTACTGTACTGTTTTAATTATTATCACTTTGTAATATAACTTGAAATCTGGAATTGTGATAACACCCAGCTTTGATTTTCTCTTTCAAGATTGCTTTGTCTATTTAGGGGTTTTGTGGTTCATATAAATTTTAAGATGATTTGTTCTAGTTATGTGAAAAATGCTACCGTTATTTTGATAGGGATTGCATTAAATATGTAGATTGTGGGTGATATAGACATTTTAACCATATTTGTTCTCCCAACTCATGAGAATGGAATATCTTTCCATTTCTTTGGGTCATCTTGAATTTCTTTCATCAGTGTTTTATAGTTTTCAGAGTATGGTTCTTTTGTCTCTTTTGGTTAAGTTTATTTCTAGATATTTTATTATTTTTGGTGCAGTTGTAAATGGGATTGTTTTCTTAATTTCACTTTCTGCTGCTTCATTATTATTGTCTAGGATGCAACAGATTTCTGTACATTGATTTTGTATCCCGAGACCTTATTTAATTCATTTATCAGTTCTAGCAGCTTTTAGGTATTGTCTTTAGGGTTTTTCTATATGTAGTATTATGTCATCTGCAAATAGTGAGTTTTATTTCTCCTTTGTGATTTGGATGCCTTTTATTTCTTTATGTTGTCTAATTGCTCTCACTAGAATTTCCAGTACTACGTTAAATAAAATTGGTGAGAGTGTACATCCTTGTCTTGTTCCTGATCTTAGTGGAAAAGCTATTCTTCACCATTGAGTATGATGTTGGCTGTGGATTTTTCAGATAAGGCCTTTATTATGTTGAGGTATGTTCCCTCTAGACTTATTTTGCAGAGGGTTTTTATCATAAATGGATGTCTGTGCTTTGTCAAGTGGTTTTTCTGTTTTTATTAAAATGATCATATGGTTTTCATCCTTTCTCTTATTGATACAATGAACAATGTTGATTGTTTTGTGAATATTGAACCACCCTTGCATGCCAAGAATAAATCCCACTTGAGTAGGGTATATGATTTTTTTAATGTATTGTTGGATTCAGTTTGATACTATTTTGTTGAGGATTTTTTATATCTATATTCATGAGAGATATTGGCTGGTAGTTCTCTTTTTTATGGTGTCTTTTTTCTGGTTTTGCTATCAAGGTAATACTGGCCCCATCAGAAGAATTTGAAACTTTTTCTTCCTCTTGTATTTTTTGGAATAGTTTAAGAGCAATAGCTACTAAATCAGGGTGCCTGCGTGGCTCAGTCAGGTAAGCATCTGCCTTCAGCTTAAATCTTGATTTCAGGGTCCTGAGATTGAGCACCACATCAAGCTCTCTGCTCAGGATGGAGTCTTATTCTCCTTCTCACTCTCCCTCTGTGTGTGCTCTCTCTCAAATAAATTAATAAAATCTTTTTTAAAAAAGAATACCCATTAAAACTTCTTTAAAAGTTTGGTAGAATTTGCCTGTGAAGCCATTTGTCCTGGACTTTTGTTTTGGAAGAATATTTTCACTACTGATCTAATTTCATTACCAGTAATTGGTGTGTTTAGATTTTCTATTTCTTCCTACTTTAGTTTCAGAAATTATCTATTTCTTCTAAGTTTTCTAATTTGTTGGCACATAGGTTTTCATAATATTCTGTTACAATAGTTTGTATTTCTGTGGTGTTGGTTGTTATTTCTCTTCTTTCATTCAGGATTTTGTTTATTTGTGTTCTTTCTCGATTTTTGTTTTGTTTGTTGTGTTTGTTTTGGATGAGTCTGGCTAGAGGTTTATCAATTTTGTTGATCTTTTCAAAGAACCAGCACCTGGTTTCATTGATCTGTTCTATTGTTTTTCTTAGTATCTCTATCACTTATGTCACTCTGATATTACTATTTCCTTCCTTTTGCTGGGTTTGAGTTTTGTTTGCAGAACACACTTTTTTATGACCATAATTCCTGACACACTATTGTGGCAGACCCTGCTTGTGGTCTCCTTAATCTCCATTTCTTCTTCCAGTTTACTAGTAGAACTTCCTTTTTTACTTGGGGTGTCAGTATGCCTGCTTACTGAATTAAATGTCAAAATTTGGCCAACATGACATAAGTTAAGTCTTCTAAGGATTCTGGAAAGTTTTGCTTTCCTGTTAGAAGAATCGCCTCTTCTTCCCTGTTTCTTCTTTCTTTCTTTATTTCTTTATCTTTTATTTTATTTCTTTATTTTAAAGAAATGTATTATTTCTTTATTTATTTCTTTATTATTTCTGCCTGGAATGTAAATGAAAGCTGAAGCGAGATCAACCATTCTGCTACAATGAGGTGGCCCTAAGGATGAGAAAACACACACACACAAAGTGTGATGAGTCAGAAAGGCAGAAGTAGCCTAGACCATTGTTGACTCTTTGGAGCTTCTGAACCAGTTCTAACTTCTACATTAGTAGAAAGTAATTTCAATTGTGAGCAAAATAACATCTCAAAGTAATAGTGGCATAAAAAGATATAAATTCATTTCTTTTTGGTGTAAATGAAGTTGAGGGATGCACAGTTCTGGGCTGATACATGCGACGATACAAGTGATACCTTAGTCATTAACCACTCAGACTCTGCATTTTATGTTTATGGCTTTAGGAATAAGAAGGCTGCTAGGCCATATAATCCAGCCATTATATCCACATTTAATTCATGAGCAAGAAAGAAGGACATACTATTTCCCTTTAAAAATACTTTCCAGGGGACGCCTGGGTGGCTCAGTTGGTTGGACGACTGCCTTCGGCTCAGGTCATGATCCCGGAGTCCCGGGATCGAGTCCCACATCAGGCTCCCAGCTCCATGGGGAGTCTGCTTCGCTCTCTGACCTTCTCCTCGCTCATGCTCTCTCTCACTGTCTCTCTCTCAAATAAATAAATAAAATCTTAAAAAAAAAAAAAAGAAAGAAATATGCCTTAAAAAAAAAATACTTTCCGAAAGTCATATAGGACACTCCTATTGATATCCTTCAGCCAAAAATTAGCCGTTGAGTCATACTTAACTGCAAGGTAGCTATATTTTCAGGTACAGGTCTTGAATGCTATGACAGAGGAAGAAGGTCATAGAAATTGGGGGCAGTGACTAGCTGTTTCTGCTCCAACTGCTCATCTTTGACTACTTGATACAACCAAAAAAATAATTCTCCAATTGATTAAAATTTTAAAGTTAGGATTCCATACATGAAGCCAAATGTATTCCTTAATGAATTCAGAGTTTGGATCCTAAATAAGAGTGCTAAGAGTAACAAGATAAAATGTGAAGTTGATAAAGAAAGAAAGTGGGGCACTGGACCATGAGGACTCATATAACACATGCCAGAAAGTTAATGATGGTACTTCTGTAGAATTAAGTCAAATTGCTGTCTGTTGTGTCTTAGGAAGTTGACAATATTGCCTCCCCATGCATGCTGAGTATTAGGGAAAATAGAGGGCTGTTCAGACTTTCTAGGGCTGAAGGGAGTTCTTGTTGCCACTATCATCATACCATTCAACAAGCAAATATGGAAGAATTGTTTTAATTATCTATTGCTGCATAATAAACTATTCTGACACTAAATTGTTCAAAATAGCAATTATTATCCCTATAATTCTTATGCATTGAATAGGCTCAGCTGAGTGATTTTCCCATAGGGTCTTTCCTGTAATTTCATGTTAGGTGGTGAATAGAGCTGGAAATATCTAAAGTGTTGACTGGTCTGGACATCCAAAAGGGCTTTTTCCTTTACATGCTTTAGCTAGGATGGCTAGGAGAGCTGGGAGACTGAACATCTTTCTCTCTCCATAAAGCCCCTCCTCATGGCTAAATTGGCCTTCCCTACAATATGATGATCTCAAGCTTCTCTTCATTGTTGACTATCCCCAAACTGACTCTGTGAGAAACCTACCTGGAAGCTACTAGGCTTCTTATAATCTAGCCTTGGAAAACATGCAACATCACTTCTGCCACATTCTATAGTCAACCATTAATTATAGAGCTCTCTAGATTCAAAGACTGGAGATTACAGAAGTTTCTGAAAACTAGAAAGCATGATTCTTGAGGGTTGGGTGCTATCTTTAGAAAGAGAACAAGAACTTGCTAAGAGAGTTGATTTATGCCCAGTCTTAAAATCTCAATTTTATACTGAATGATTATTAAATAAATAAATTCATTCCATGGCTGTGGCACTCTAAATAAATTCCATGGCTGTGGTAGCCTTAGCAAGAGCAAAGACGGGCTCAGGTTATTTTTCTTAAGAGTCCTCTTTCAAACAAAGTTTTGAGTTTAAGGGAAAAGATGGGATTATTACTACTGTCATCCAGAGACTGTTTTGATTTGCTACAAGAAAGCTGCAATAAAGTAAGGGCTTGCAGAATGTGCAGAGCAAGCCTCAGCTATTAAAGAAAGGACTCTTCAGGCTCAGAGAGATCTTCAGCTCTTTCACATGCATAGAATTGGTAGATGATAACCCTACTAGGTTTTTGAAGAAACCATTTTGTGAAAGAAACTGAATGCCTACAGGCATCAACTTCTGATTGCTCATTCAAGGTCATTTCTTGCAAAAGCTTAATAGCTCCCAGAGTAAGCATTTTCCCCAGGGCTATAGGCTACTGATTGCTGTAGTTTCCTATTCTACTCAAACGGAGTTTTTAAAAATTTTATTTTGCTTTGTTTTTTGTTTTAATCTTGTGCATTCTACCCTTTCTCTACACTCAATTCTAATATGTATGGTGGAGGTGTCCTCACACCAACAACCAATTCTTTGAACACCACCTGGGTGTCCTACAATTCAACCCAATTCTACACTAACTACCCAGAAATAGCATCAAAATCAACAGGTTAAGGGTTCAGACCTACAAGACTGTCCAGACTGTCCACTCCCACTTCTTGTCAAATGCCAGGTGAAAATCCAGGTTATCACCTGTGCTTCTGACCGACTGGCTATAGATTAGACTGGAGGTTCCCACAAGCTGCTCCTCACAGATTTTAGTCATAATGTCCAGGTTGTTACCTATACTTCTGACCAGCTGGCTGTCAATCAGAGATTCCTGCATGCCCCTCTTTTGGTTCAATTAATTTACTAGTATGGTTCACAGAACTCAGAAAAGCATTTTACTTTCTAAATCACGGGTTTATTATAAAAGGATATAACTCTGGAACAACCAAATGGAAGAGATTCATAAGGCAAGGCATGGGAAAAGGGCAAAAAACTTTCACGTCCTCTCCGGGAACACCACTCTTTCTGAATCTCCACATGTTCACCAGCCCAGGAGCTCTTTGAACCTCTATTGGTTACCTTTGACTTTTTATAGCAGCTTCATTACATAAGCATGATTGATTAAATCATTGGCCATCTCCTGCCTCTTTCACCTCCCTGGAAGTTGTGGAATGGGACTGACAGTTTCAAGTTTCTAATCACAAGGTTGACTCCATTAGCAAGCAGCCCCCTTTCCATAAGAGATTTCTAAAACTCACCTTATTAACATAAGGGACACCTCTAAACGCTCAGCATTTAGGAAATCCAAGGGTTTGGGAGCTTTGAGGCAGGAACTTTAGACAAAGACCAAATACATATGAGAAATAAATATTTAATCATCTGAACAATCAAGTATATATATATATATTTATATAAATCACACTATCACAGTCAGAAAACTGGTCTTTGTGTCATAGGTAGCTGGAGCATAAGCAGCCATATCTGGAACCTGTTGAGAGATGACATGACATTAACCACAGGATCTTGAATTTGAGCAGGATGCAATAAATGGCTGAGATTTTGAGGTTGTTGTCTTCAGGAAGATGTTGATCTATAAATGGGGAAAAAGGTGCTTGGGATGTTGGATGGACACTGTGGTAACCATTGTTTATTATCTACACCATATTCCTTCTCTTCTTTCTTCCCTTACCAGCAGTCCTGCAACACTTACACATGGAGCTATGAATAGTCTTACCACTGGGTGGAATGTAAGTTGGTATTAAAATCTTTGGTAGGGGTGCCTGCGTGGCTCAGTGGGTTAAAGCCCCTGCTTTCGATTCAGGTCATGATCTCAGGGCCCTGGGATCAAGCCCCACATTGGGCTCTCTGCTCAGCGAGGAGCCTGCTTCCCCCTCTCTGTCTGCCTGCCTCTCTGCCTACTTGTGATCTCTGTCTGTCAAATAAATAAATAAAATCTTTTAAAAAAAATCTTTGAACTAATATGACATTGTTTTGTAGAGCTAAACATATGTGTATCTTAAGACCCAGCGACTTCATTCCCACGCTTTGGAGACACTCTTTCACATGTACACCTGGAAAGACATGCAAGAAATTTCACAGCATCATTCTGTGTAATGGCAGAAAAACTGAAAACAATCCAAACATTGTTAAAAGAAGAATAATAAATACATTGTGGACTATTTATACAATATAAAATTATCCATTTCTGAAAATCAGTGAACCACATCTAAAAGAAACAATACAGATGAAGAGATGAAAGTATGAAGAAAATTGAGTAAAAAATAGAAAGCAAATTGCTGGACTTCATACTTCCAAACATTATGCTAGAATACAAAAATTAAGCAAAACTATACCATATATTATTTAGGTATATTTGCCTGTGTGATAACACTATTTTAAAAGGACAATGACATTATTAACATAAAATTTAGATGGCTTTTAACCCCTGTGGAGTAGTGGAAAAAGATTGGATTGGGTACACAGGTGACCTGCCTGGGTGTAAGGTATATAGGTAAGATTCAGGTTCTAAAGTTGAATGGTTTGAATTTATGCATTAAACTCACATACATGTTACAACTCTTTTACATTTATCAAGTATTACATAACAATGAAGACACACTTTATATACTGGTATGGCATCATGTCTAAGACCATTAAGGAAGGTAACTATTATAACTTGGTTTACATGGGATAGTCATGATTTACACCTATGATCCTGATATAATTACTCATTGCATCAGTTTTTAACTGGCCTGATTTAACTGATAAATTATATGTTGGCTATATTGCTAATTAATAAAATGTAAGATGCAAAATAATGTTTATATCATGCTTAAGTTCATAAGCTATGACCTATTCAAAAACATCAATTTAAAGAACAACTGAAAGAATTGATTATAGCTAACATTTTGAAAATGGAGAGGACTTGTGGATAACAGAATACTTGGGATACGGAATATTTCACAAATAGATAATAATGGATGCTTGTGGAGCAGAATCAAATGTTTGGAAGACAGGAATAGGAGACTTTTTTTCTCTGTAAAATTCCATTTGCCCTATGAGAACTTTGTGCCTTATTCATGTATTACCGATTTGAGAAAGCAATTTAAAGCAACTAAATTTATTTTCAATATAAAGTGAGCTATGGCATGATAGCTACCACCATACTAGCTAGCTTCCAGTTTTACCGGGTTTTTACTTTGTGCGAGGCTCAGTTCTAAACACTGTACATACATTAGGTTAATTAATTCTCACATCAAATCCAAGAGGTAAGTAGCACTACTATCAGCTGTATGATTTGGAAAATTTGCCTTGATTTCTTCTGTAAAACTATTTTTATTCTATCTTATTTTTACTATTCTTATTTCTGTTCATTCTGTGATATCACATATGTTAAATGTTGAATGTTTGCTAAGTTAGTAGCTAGAGTAGAAAGTATTCTGGATTTGAAGTCCTGAGCTTTTTTTTTTTTTTTTTTTTTTTTGGTCCAGCAACTTACTACCTATGCAAACCTCAGCAAGCCATCTTTCCTTTCTGAGGGAGCCTTAGTTTTTCACTATAGAATGGAAACAAGGTGCCTTCTCATTTTACAGGCTTTCTATGAGGATCAAATGAAGGCTACAAGTGGTGGTAGGTTGGGAACCAGAATGCACCATACCGATATGAGATATGATTTATTATTATTATTAATGACCTTGTGTAACACTTCAGTTAGGAAAACCATAAGTCAATAGACACGTAACTGAAAACAATTGGAAGATCACTTTGCTTTCAGCACAAGTGGCATTTCCTCCTTGCTGTTGCTTTATATAGTCAATAGTTTTATGCATAGCAACAGCCTTGGAACAGATCAGCAAGTACATAATGAACATACTTTAAGCAGGAAATGTTAAATGATTTATATCTGTTGTTATGGGCTAAGCCTTGATTAATTCAGGAGGTGGTTTTTTTCAGTTGAAAAGAAAGCAAATGACCTCATGTTGTTTACTGTACATGAATAAATTTGACATTTGGTGAAAAAAATGGTAAGCTAAGTTAAATTTGTGGATTTTGTCTTAAGAAAACCCTGGAAATATTATACAGTATTTATTTAGCTTCACTTTCTTTTCTTTTGCATAATCTGAGAGCAGCCTCCCCTCTTCCTTCTCCTCCCCCCCCACCTTCTCCTTCTCTTCCTTGTCCTTCTTAGTCTTCTTTTCAGGAACACAACTATGTAAAATACTGCAAAATAACAACAGAAAAATCTTACCAAAATTAAAGAAAAATGTTGGAAGAAGAATTTGATTTTATTTAAAAAATAGCATCTAAGTGAAATAAGTCTATCAGAGAAAGACAATTATCATATGATCTCTCTGATTTGAGGAATTTGAGAGGCAGGTGGGGGGTCGTGGGGGGAAGGGAGGGAAAAATGAAACGAGATGGGACTGGGGAGGGAGATAATCCTAAAATACTCAATCTCAGGAAACACACAGAGGACTGCTAGAGGGGTGGGGAGAGGGATAGGGTGGCGGGGTGATGGACATTGGGGAGGGGATGTGATATGGTGAGTGCTATGAATTGTGTAAGACTGACGATTCACAGAACTGTACCCCTGAAACAAATAATACATTATATGTTAATAAAATTTTTAAAAATATCTTACTTTTAAAAAATAAAAAAAAATCTATAAAAATATATGCAGAGTATCCTAGAGGATTTATCAAACTAAAAATCCTTCAGAATCCATGTATATAATAAGAGACTATGAGAAATGAAGGGGAAAGGCAAAAATATATAGCTTTGTTGGTTTTTTTTCTTTTTTTAAAATTAATTAATTTATTTTCAGAAAAACAGTATTCATTATTTTTTCACCACACCCAGTGCTCCATGCAATCCATGCCCTTATAATACCCACCACCTGGTACCCCAACCTCCCACTGCCCCCCCCGCCACTTCAAACCCCTCAGATTGTTTTTCAGAAAAAAGCTTTATTGTTTTTACAGCTTTACAAAGTTACCTGGCAGACTTGCCTATAGTTTGGTTTATTTTAGTTTTTCTTGGCTCTTGTAACAGTTGAAACCCAGAAAAATCTTCTAGAGACCTTTATCTTATTGGTGATAGAAAAAATCATAATGCCAATCGTCTCAGACAGCTCAGTTTATTTTTGCACAGGAATTTTATTTTATTTTTTCTCAATAATGTCCCGTCCTCCCCCTCTCCTCCATAGATCCTTTCACCTCCCCGCAGTGGCGCTCTGCTGAGCAGCTTTCCAAGGGGAGAAGGAATGTTTGAAAATGTGGGGGAAGATGTGAACTGCAACCCACATAAAAATCTTTATTTAGATAGTTTTTATCCAGAGATTAAAAAAATGCCAACCAAGGTACTCAATCCTATTTTCTTACCAGAAGCAAAGAGAATAAAGCAAGAAAGTGGGCATTGCTGAGTATACCTGCACCCTGGCTGGGATTCAACATTTTCTCTTATTTAGTGCTTTATTATTTTCCTGTTACCTCTGTCCACAGCTTACAGCATCAACAGGCAAGAGTTTGCTGGGCAGCAAGTTCTGACTATGGGTTTCAGAGTTAAGCTGACCTCACTTTAGATTTTTTGAGTATTTTTAAATCAGAATTTAACTGCCTTAGCAGAAGGAAACAGAAATTTTACCCTACCCAAAACAAACAAAACAATATCAGACCAAATTTCAAACAATCATGGTAGCAACAGTTAAAGCAAAATGGCCAAAATGTTTACTATAATGGAAAGAGAGCCATTTGAAGTTAGGAAATCTGCATGTAACTGTCCAGAGTAAGTGCTCACAAGCCTTGTGATCTTTAGCTCTTCAGCCTTTCTTCATCAGCTCCACTGGAATGACCACTGGCCTAACTTCTTTGTAGTTTGTATGAAGACTGAACAATGGAATATCTCAGGGGGTCAGTAAATTCTTTCCAGTACCAGCCGGAGAGTACTATTTTAGGTTCTGTGGGTCATTATGGTTTCCACTACAACTCAACTCCAGTGTTGTAGGGCAAAAGCAGCCATAAATGATGCAGACACTAATGAGTGTGTCTGTATACAAACAACAAACCTTTATGTATGAACACTAAAATCTGTGTTTGATATAGATTTCACATTTCAAAAAATTCTATTCTTCTTCTGATTCTTTTTCTCCAAACATTTAAAAATGTTAAAAATCACTCTTAGCTCCTGGACATGCAAGTGTTGGGCTGGATTTGGCCTATAGGCTGTAATTTGCTAAACTTGGTATATATTAAAGCACTTAATAAGTTTACACACATGTAAATCGTTATTGTGTGTGTAAGATCACTAAGAATATCTGAGATACATTTTAATTCCAGATTGATTTCCCACTGTCACCTCCATGTTGGTAAGATTCCTCCTTGCCATTTTGTAATATTTCAGTTTTATCTCTAGGAAAATCGTTTAACTGGGGAGGTTCTTTTGACTGAAAAAGTTCCAGGATGCATTTCCCATCCAGAGAAAAATGGTTGTAGAGTTGCTTAGCACTTGAAATTAGGTGAACTCCTGAATCATCTCTGAGTGAAGCATCCTAGATTTCCCTGGATGATATAGACACTCATTTCACACCTTGTGCATGCCCCGATATAGAACCACACACACACAATGTGTTATAATTATTTCCTTAGGTGTTGGTCTCCCAATGAATAGGAGCTTTGTGAGAGTACTGACTGGGCCCCAGTGCCTCCTACAATGTGTGGCAGTGTTATTCATTTATTTATGCCCCTGTGAAGCTAATAAAGAATCTAAAGAGTTTGCAAAAATTCTTACAGAAAAAAAAAAAAAAACCAGACAAAATCAATGGGGGCATCAAGATGAAGGAGAAATACAGGACTCAGATTTATAAAGGCAAGGTTAGAGTATCACAGAGAAGTATGTTCCACTTGGTCCTGCACAGTTGCTACATGTGGCCAGCCAACTCGCCCCTAGCAGCAGAAGCAAACCTCTCACTGACCTCACCTGCAGAGAGACTTGGAGTCGCATTACCGGTGTCCAGATGTTACTAAGGGAGAAGGTGGTCACAGCATTTGGGACCTGGTGCCTGATTCATAACCGCATTATCTATACTCTCCGGCCATCAAGATATATGTTATGGATTCAGAAGTGAGAATTGAGCAAAATTTGAAGAGCAGGCAAAGTCTATCTTTAGAGCCTCCCAGCTTCTCCTTCTATTACCCCTCTTTTGTGCAGGTTGCCACCCTCTGCCACACCCCACAGACCTCTGATCTTTGCTGTTAGCTCATTATTGTTGTTGAGTCACAATCCCTTTCAGCAACAGACTCAAAGTTGTAAAATGTTCTGAGGAAAATGAAAAGGCTCCATGACAAATTAGGTATGAAAACTTTAAAAATCTAGCTCCTGCTCCAAGAATTGCAATAGATACCTGCAAATGTGTAAGTTATTTGAGAATTCCACAGTAAAACAACCGTGCGTAAACATTGTTTTACCTGATGTTGCTTGAGTGGATTTGACATTTGGACATTTTTTCAGATAATCTTAATGACATCTTATGAATTCCTTTTTTACATATTTCAATCCATTTCAATTGAACAAATACATTTGGAGAACATGTGTGGTACATCAAAGTCTACTTAAGTGAGAACGGTGATTCTTCCCTTCATGCGGTTTATAGCTGAGCAAGGAATGACCCACCTTGAAGAAAGGTGCCTTACAACATTATTTCTTGTAGTATGTGAACTTCAATAGGATTGGTTTTGAGGGCTATAATTCTTTCAACACCTTTAGGGTTGAAATATTTTAGGGCCCATAACAAGCAACAAGGAGAAAAAGATATTTTTAAAGAGGGGCCTAGGCTCACTAACTCTTAGACCATACCAGGCCATATGCAACCTATTCCATATACTCATAAATGCAATTTGCAGCGTGATAAAAATGGCATTGAACTTGGAATCGGGAGATATAAATTTGAATCCTAGCTCTGTCACACATTTTTTTTTTTTGTTCTGCGGTAAAACAATGGCATGGTTATATATTTAGTATACTAAAAACTACTAGAAACCTAAAAGAATTCAGCATGGTCATTGGTCAGAAAACTTACATGTAAAAATCAATAGTTCTGCTATATATTGATGATAACTGGTTACAAAATTTAATAGAAGGAAAAGTTCACCCTTATTATAGCACCAAAAATAGGGGGCACCTGGGTGACTCAGTGGTTGAAGGATTTGCCTTTGGCTCAGGTCATGATCCCAGGGTCCTGCGATCAAGTTCTGCCCTCAGACTCCCTGCTAATCAGGAGGTCTGCTTCTCCCTTCTTTCTGTCCCTACTCATCATGTTCTTGTTCACTCTCTCTCTCAAATAAATAAATAAAATCTTATTTAAAAAAATAAAATAGTTATGGCTAAATGTAACAAGAAATGTTCAGAACCAAGATTCTGCTGTGGGAGAATAGATTGTAACTGAAATTTTCTTGTTCCAGAAATAGCTTGAACAAATTTGCCTCTGACGTCCAGTTTTTGTGATGTTAAATTAGAGTTCATTTATATCTTTGTTCTGCTTCATATAATGTGATTCTCTTCTCCCCCTAGCTGATTTTAAGAATATCTCCTTGTCTTTGTTTTACAAGAATTTGGCTATGACATTTCAAGAGGTTTCTATTTTTCATGAGTTTCAGGAAATTTTTCTCCATCATTGTTTTTCTTCCATTTTTCTTCCATTTTACTGTCTCTTCTCTTTCTGGACAGGTATGTTAGACAACTGTGAGACTCTTGTTCCACAAATCTTTAAGTTCCTCATAATTTTTTCCAATCTTTTCTTTTTTTTCTATCCTGTATTCTGTTTGGATAATGGTGATTAATCTTTACTAATCATTCATCATGAACCTTTCTTTAGAGTCACACGGACTATGAAGTCCATCCAACGATTTCTTTTTCATTTAAAGTACTTTGTTTGCAATTTTCATTTGGTTCTTTTTTATACTTCAGTTTTTCTGCTGAGGTTTTCTATATATTTTCTCACTGTAACTTTTTTTGTTTGTTTAAATCTGCCTCTACGTAAATAGATTTATATTCTGTTTTTAAGTCATTGGCTGCTAATTCCAGAATCTGGGCTAATTCCATAGCTGTTTCTACTGATTGTTCTCTAAATTATGGATCATGTTTTTCTGCTTCTCCACACGTCTAATCATTCTGGAGTGTATGCCAGTCATAGTCAATGATACCTGGGAGGGGTTGTAGATTGTGTAGTCTTACTTTGGAAGGGATGAAATTTGTTCGGCTGTGTAGCTAAATTAACTGGATCCTTTTGTTCACGTTAGGATTTTTTTATGCTTTGTCAGGTTAGAAATATTTCAGTTTTGTCTAATTTTATGACATGGTTCTTACTCTAGGACTTGGCCCTCACTCCTAAATTCAGGTCTTTCAAGGGTTTCAACTGAATGCCTAATGTCCTCAGTGCAATCTTTCTATTATGGTATTAAACCTCACTTTTTCCTAGCAATAAATCTCTATTTATATCCTCTGTTAGCTCCATCTATCTCTCAGAACCACAACAACGGTCCTTTCACTCTTCAGATCTTATTCTGCACATACTTACATCGCAGCCGTCAGCCAAGTTATCAAGGGGATCTCCATGTAGGATTCAGGAGACCTTTTCTACATCTTTCTCTTCACTCTGCTAACCTCAAATTTAAACCACCTCACCGTCCCTGAACTCCAGTTTTTGCCATTTCAGATCAGTAAGATAGATGCTTTGCTTACATTCCATCTTCTTATATTGAAGTCAGGAAAGTGTCCCCAGGTCAACTGCTGGGAAAATGTGAGTCTAACCTTGTGTATTTGCCTTCTACCAAAGATCACATTTCTGCTGTATCTATTACTCAAGGTCTGAAAAATAGTCACTTCATGTTTGTTTCTGTTTATAACTGTAAAGAGGGACGGACGATAAGTCCTATGCCAGTTACTCCATCGTGGCCAGAAATAGAAATCAGCACTTAAAATTTTTTTTTTGTACTTTATTTTTTATTTTTTTGTTACTTTTAACTCAAATTTTCTGCATTTGATACTGTTAACTGGCTCCTCAAGACAACCTTGGAATGCACTTTCACTCTTTCAGTTTGGGAGATAGTTCATTATTCTCTTTTATCATCTACTTAAATTGCTGTGTGTGTGTGTTTTTTTTTAATTTATTTATTTTCAGAAAAACAGTATTCATTGTTTTTTCACCACACCCAGTGCTCCATGCAATCCGTGCCCTCTATAATACCCACCATAAGGTACCCCAACCTCCCACCGCCCCCCCCGCCACTTTTAAATATTTTTAATACTTTACATTAATGTGGGCCAGGTTTTGTCATGAAACATCCAAATTGGCTTCAATTATTTTAAAGGTACTGTGAAACTTATAACCATAGCTTTGTAAGATTAGGAGTAGGCATTATTATGAAACAATTATTTAAATAGAGTGTAAGAAAATAGGGTTGGAAGACCCACTCAAAAAAATCTTTTGAACTTTAAGTCTTAAAGAGGAAATTTTATGATGTAAGAAAATAGTTATCTGGCATCACTGATTTTATTTCTCAAAAAGGCACAAGCTTAACTAAAATTACAAATATGCAGTCTTAAACTAAGCAATACAAAAATGATCTAATCGTTATGTTCAGAACCTTCATGGATTGCTTTTTTACTGAAGTTTGAGAAAGGAAGTCATTGTGAATTCTGTTAATGATTGGCTTAATTAGCAAATAAATGCCAATTTTTTCTTAAAATAGGAGACTCACAAGAACAATAAGTACCCTATATTTATAAAAATCATATTAGAAGTAAGATTAGATTGGAATTTGAATATCAGTAGCAACATACATTTATTACCAAATTTTTACCAAAGGTTTAGATGAGAGAGTATGGGAAAATGAAAAGCGGGGGGGAGTATATCAAGAATTGGGGAGGGCGTCTGAGTGGCTCAGTGGGTTAAGCCTCTGCCTTTGGCTCAGGTCGTGATCTCAGGGTCTTGGGATCGAGCCCCACATCGGGCTCTCTGCTCAGCGGGGAACCTGCTTCCTCCTCTCTCTGCCTGCCTCTCTGCCTACTTGTGATCTCTCTCTCTCTCTCTCTCTGTCAAATAAATAAATAAAATCTTAAAAAAAAAAAGAATTTGGGAATATGGGAATGAGAAGGAGTATTTTTTTTTCCTCTTTTTTTGGTATTTGTCATTCATTCAATACTTAGACGGGGTCCTAGATCAAGAGACTAGAGTCTAATCCTTTGTTGAAAGCAACAACAAATACTGGGTAGTAAGAAAGTAACGTATAATTGAAAATTACAGTTGGTTTGGAGTGGATTTGTTTCTAGACTTTTAAAGTTGTTTTATTCTGTCCTTACATTTTCAAAATACTCGGTTTTCCTCTACCTCCAACTAAATGGAAGGCAACATTCTGCAATTTGCAAGTATAAATCTACCTGATGACACAGAAGTTAGGTTTTATTATGTTCATAAATCCAGGAAATCTTTTAACCTACAATACAAAGTGTTTGATTCTACAGAATTCATGGATCTGCCTCATCTGTCTGTTTCAGTAAATAACCCATGGGAAAATCACTTCATCTCTTTGTTTCCCTTTTAACTTAGAAGTAGATGGAAGGCACTAGAAGTCTGAATGTTGTAGTGTATTCTTGACATATTTAACATCAATGTCTTTGTTATACTCTTGAATCTTATCTCACCTTAGGCCAATCAACGGGTTCATTCCCTATGACCTAAGGTACATATCTACATAGTTAGAGGAACAGACTGAGATCACTGCATGAAATAAAATCAGTTTTCCCCCATGAGAATAGATCTGCCATTTCATAGTAGTTATGCTGAAAATGACTGAAGATGTACATGGTAGAAGAATTGCAAGTATGATATATTTTAAATAGGGGAAAGGTTCCTTTGACCTAATGATAGCCTAAGTTCTGATCTGGTGCTGCCAATACTATTTATTATTCCCAACAGACCTTTGCTTTGACCACAGACTTCAGTAATTCCATTAATCATTTTGTTTTCTTCAAAGCTAGAAGACTATACCCAAGGGAACAATGCTAGAAACAGATAAGATTAGGCACCATCCTTTCATTTCCCGTTTTGGGATCTATAGTTCAGCATTTAAGAGATCAGGTATTTCTTCCCATTGGAAATAAGAGAGAGTGATGCCTGGTTAGGAATAAGCACACTAAATGATTAGGATCATCCTTTATGTGGATAATTTAAAGATTACAAATATGTAGCCTTAATTTGGTGAAATCGTTTTTTAAAGATTTTATTTATTTATTTGACAGAGAGAGAGATCACAAGTAGGCAGAGATGCAGGCAGAGAGAGAGAGAGGGAAGTAGGCTCTCTGCTGAGCAGAGAGCCCGATGCAGGGCTCAATCCCAAAAGCCCGAGACCATGACCTGAGCAGAAGGCAGAGGCCTTACCCCACTGAGCCACCGAGGCACCCCTGGTGAAATCATTTTTAAAAGAGTATATAACATTCTGTTAGTATTACTATATTCTATCAGAATGTATACAATATATCAGTATTTATCTCAACCCAGACTATTTGTAATAATAAAATAAAATTATCAACTTTCAAATATTATATAATATTCTGAAGATTTATTCTTTTGCCGTCTTTTAGAGGATATTCATATACTTACAAATGGGCTGAGTTAATTAAAGCACCTTAACAAAGTTGATTTAAGTGCTTGCTGCTACAAATAGCTCCTTCCATTATTTAAACCAATAAATTGTTTTTAATGCCTCCAAGGAACAACCATACATGTATCTTTTAAATATATGTAGTTGTTACAGAGAAAATGAGCCTGAATGATACCAAAAAATAATTATTAGAATTAATACACATTCACATACTAAGTTTTCCTAAGATTCTTGGTAAAATCTTTTACTTTTTCCCTTATCAAGTCAGGAGCAATTTCCACCCTAGTAAATGCTTTGCAATCTCTTCTAGACTCTATACCATTACTTGGTTATCACTGAATCATTTATGTATTGAACTCTGCATATTTCACTTTTTTGTTGAATTGTAAATTTTTTTTCTTGAGCTGTCAAGAGAGGAGTTAAACTTTTCTATTAGAGCATTTAAAAATGATGTTCTTAAAAGCGGAACATCTTTCAGACAGTTATGCAGCTGCTTTCTTTGAGATCTTGGTAACTAAGCTATATCATTTAACGAATTCTATAAGAAATTTTTAATAACCTTAAAGTAATTTTAACAGAAGATTTCCAGTTCCAGGAATAGCTTGGACAAATTATCCTAAAAATCCCTTTATGAAACAAACACGCACACACAGGGGTGCCTTGGTGACTCAGTCAGTTAAGTGTCCAACTCTTGATTTTGTCTCAGGTCTTGATCTCGGGGTCCTGAGATCGAGCCCTGTTTGGGCACCACCCTGGGCATAGAACCTGCTTAAGATTATCTTTTTCCTTCTCCTCCGCCCCTCTCCCCACCCCCTTACTCTCTAAAAACAAACAAAATGTGTACACGCTGAAAGGAAGAACAGATTATACTTTCAAATGTAGAGTGGAAACAAAGGGAATGCTGAAAACTAGTAAGCAATCTGGTGAACTGAGACTCCTGCATATACCCAGCATCCCCAAAAATTACACCCTCTATGAAGGGAGGTGTTAGAAAAACTCCACCCGCCATGCTTAACTCTCTTGACCTGAGTAGGGGGAAGGACTGACACATGCGAAGATAACTCACAAAACAGGAAACATAAGTGCTCATTAAACATGAAAAGATGCACAATCACCCTAGTAACAGAAGAAAAACAAGCTAAGACATTAGGAAACACAGTCCACCTCCATCAGATTAACAAAGTTTTAAAGTTGGACAATATTAAGAGCTGTAGAGGATCTCCTCCTTTCTCATGGCTGAAAAATATTCCACTGTGTGTATGCACCACATCTTTTTTATCCATTGCATTTGCAACTGCAAATTGCAATTGGCTGGACCTCTGGCACATTATACTAAACAAGATAAGTAAAACAGAAGTACTACAGGGTACCACTTATATGTGGATTCCAAAAATGTTTACCCTATAAAAAACAGAGTAAAGTGGTGCTTACCAGAGGATGGTAGGGGGGAATAAGAGTGATAGTGTTTAAGGGTATGAAGTTGTAACAAGTAGTAAAAAACCATGGAGATCTAACACACAGCATAATGAAAATAGATAATACTTTGTACTATAATTAGATAGTTTGGTAAATATTGCTACATCAGCAGATTACAATATATAAATGTATCAAAGTAACATACCATACACCTTAAAATTACACAATTTATTCAATTGGAATTGATCCAACTGAAACAAAAGAGCTGTGGAAGATGTTGAGGAAGGATAATGCTAAGACACTACTGGTAGGAGAATAAATGAACTCAAAGTGGTATTATTTAGTAAACCTGAAGATGCTCACACCCTCTAACATAAAATTCCATACTTTTTTACAGAAATTCTCAGACTAAAAAAGAGAAGAAGAAAAAAAAAGACAGGAACAAGATGTTCATTGTAGAATTATTTGTAACAACAAAAATATTAGAACTAATACCAATTCCCATTACTAGGATAATGAAACAATAAGTGGTGGTATATTCATATAATAGGTGCTCAGTACTATATAATAACAGTAAAAAATATGCAATATATCAAAAACCTTATAGAAAATATGGTGGTGCCTGGGTGGCTCAGTTGGTTGAGCATCTGCCTTTGGCTCAGGTCATGATCCCGGATCCTGGGATTGAGCCATCAGCTCCTTGTTCAGTGGGGATCCTGCTTCTCTCCCTCCTTCAGCCCCTCCCCTCCACTTGTGCTCTCTCTTTTTGGCTATCTCTGCTGGAAGCCTGACTTGGGGGTCCATCCCAGGAGCCTGAGATTATAACTTGAGCCAAAGGTAGATGCTTAAACAACTAAGCTACCCAAGCGCTCCAGGAGCTCCAATTCTGTTCTGTAATATCTTGCTTATTTTTAAAAAATCGTATAAAAGTTAAGAGGGATGAATTAATTTTCAAGAAGAGTAAATAGTTTCGTACATTATTGGTGGAAGTTTAAATTACAGTGTCTTTGGCAGGCATTTTGACAATATTATCAAAACTGAAAATGCATATAACTATGATTTTGTAATTATATTTCTAGAGATTTATCCTTTAGATACATTTGACATATTTGAAAATTTTCATATATAAAGATGTTTATTGCAGCAAGTTTATAATAGCAAAAATTTTGAAACATCTGAAAGGGAACTAGTTAAATATATTTTTATATGTCCATACTTAATATGTATGTATATGCCTATTATGGCATATCCATACAATGGAAAATATACAGTCTCTGAAAGAGGTAGCTCTCTCATTGCTGAAATGAAAAGATCCCTCATATAAGTTAAGTAGGAAAAGCAAGGCACAAGAGAGTAGAACCATACAAAGGGGGAACTTAGGCAACCCGTTTTCCTGCAGGGAGGTCTTCAGGCCAGGAACCAGGGTGCTGGTTGCTAAGCTGCCTGTGTATGAAGGGGCAACATCAGCTCCTTTGAACTCTTCCCTGGAAGGTGGGGGTAGGGAGAAGCCTGCCTCCCTGGGTCCCTTCCTCCTCCCTGCTGACATCTGGGACTTTGACCCTTTCTTTTTTAATGTACTTTTGCTAGGATGCTTTAAAAAAGAAGAAGAAGAAGAAGAAGAAGACAAAATGCAAAACTATTTCCATTGCCTCATGGGCTTCTGGGATGTCATCACCTCCAGTTTATTGGGTTTGTTTCCAACTGTTAATAAAGCATTGAAACAGTAGTACCAAACAATGTGTTTTAACCGATTTAAAAAAAAACATATATGCTTAGAAATACTAATATGTAGTATATATTATTATGTAGTATATATTACTATATACATAAAAACAGGCTGAAGTTTATATAATTTTTTTATTTTTTTATTTTTTATTTTTATTTTTTTTTATTTTTAAAGATTTTATTTATTTATTTATTTGACAGACAGAGATCACAAGTAGGCAGAGAGGCAGGCAGAGAGAGAGAGGAGGAAGCAGGCTCTCTGCTGAGCAGAGAGCCCGATGCGGGACTCGATCCCAGGACCCTGAGATCATGACCTGAGCCGAAGGCAGCGGCTTAACCCACTGAGCCACCCAGGCGCCCCTATATAATTTTTTTAAAAAGATACTTTTTTAAGGAGAATAGAGAGACTAAGGTTAAATGAGATTTAATTTTCATGTGCATGCTTTGAATTTTTTAAGATATGTGTATTAAATGACTTCAACGGCTGGTTATATTTGTTAAGAGATAGGAGTGCCTGCGTGGCTCAGTCAGTTAAGTGTCCAACTCTTGGTTTCAGCTCAGGTCATGGTCTCAGGGCAGCCAGATCAAGCCCTGGGCAGAGCTCCTTCCTCAGCATGAAGTCTGCCTAAGATTCTCCTCCGCCTCCTCTCCCTCCATCTCTGTCCCTCTCCCCTCTCCACCTTCCCTCCCACCTCAAATAGATAAATAAATCTTAAAAAAAAAAAGAGGGAGAAACCTACTGGTCACAGAACAGGCGAGGTGTTTTGTTTTGTTTTCCTTTTAAAAATATATGGAAACTCTGGAAATGCTATGAAAGTTATTTTTTTTTAATTCAAATTCAACTAACCAACATATAGTACCTCATTAGTTTCAGATAGAGAGTTCAGTAATTCATCTGCTGCATATAACACCCAGGTGTCATCACAGCACATGCCCTTCTTAGTTCCCATCATCCAATTGCTATGGAAGTTATTTTGATATTATCAACGATTATAATAAAAATACAAGGCAAAGATAATTTTCTCACTCTCATGAACTAAAGGATCAAATAAATAACTTACTTGTTGAAATCACCAGAACTGATCTGATGTTTGCTTCCTAGTCCGTATTAAACTTAAGAATTATTAATTTCAGGATCTTTTTATAATCTTTCAAAAAGCATGAGAAAATAATTTGAAATATGCTTCTGCATACTAATAAAGTCCTTTGTTTTATATCTAATCCTTATTTGAATAAACTTGAGTTCATATTTTTTACAATGGTAGTGATAAATTTGCTGGTATTTATATGCATAGTTTTAACAATTGTCAAATAATTATTTTTAGCAGTTTAATTTTGCTGATAGGAAAAAAAACCCAAAACTCTCCTAAGTATCAAACAGAATATAAAGTTAGTCAATAATGTTAAGGTTGCTGTTTGATGTTATATTAAGAAATAAGTAACTTTTCCTCCCACTCCTGCCACAAAACACACACATTCTCCAAATGGGGGGATTTCAGGTCCTAGATGGTAAGCGGCGTCTTCCGGTCACACAAATGATTAGTGGAGGATCTAAAGCTGGTACTCACGTTGCCTGACTCCTGGTCTAGGGTTCATTTCCTCTCTATCTAAATGTCTCAAATGGTCAATCCAAACCATGTATAACAGAGTAAAGAGGAAGACAGAGAAAGAGAAGAAGGAAAGAAAGGGAGAAGTGACCGAGGCAGGAAAGGAGGGAGGGAAAGAGAGGGAGAAGAAACTCACATTTACTGAAAACTGCTGCACAGCAAGTACTTTTATACTGATAACTTCTTCTTATCTTTATATCCTTCTTTGTATCCTTCTAAGTACTCTCTAAGGTGCTAGATAGATTGCTATAGCTATTTTGTATTTGCGGAAACCGAGGCTTGGTTGTCGAGAGGGTGGCCAAAGGGCATTAAATAAATAGCTAAGGGAGAAGCAAATACCAGTTTCCCATCTTACACTTAGTCTGAGCTACGCACTCAGTGGGTAAAATTGTGAACAGACTCACAGATACTATTCCAAATATATACATATACTTATAAAGTCAAAACGAGGTAAGATAAATGTTAAGGTGAACCATTATATATTTTGACCTATAACAAGAGCCATTTTATATGGCGTGATCATCCAATATGCATGATGCAAAGCACTGCTTAGAGACGTACATACAGACTCCATAATGGAATCTCTGAGCATCTTAGATAAAGCAGAGCAAGAGTCAAGCCAGTCTCTTGGGACTGGCAACATAGGTTGAGAAGCCAAGTGCACCAGGGAAACAATAGTGGGTCACAGATCCTATCTTAGGAGGTGAGTTGCCAATAGAAGAGCTAGAGGATTATTAGCAAGCCCATTCTGAGTGCGGTTTTGACAGAATGCATCCGCTGGCAGGAGTGTGAGGCAGCAAATGCTTGTGGCTTGTACTTGCTCTGACTACAACATTAACTTGTCTCAACCTTTACTTGGCCGAGTGCCTGAAGCTCTCCTTAGAAGAGATGCAATTATCCTCTTGCCCTTTCTCAAAATTCTCTCCATGTCACTTTGTAGTCTGGCTTCAACAATGTCATACCTGATGACTGGTGTCTGTTATGAGCCCTAGCCAAGGGTGTCATTGCCTGGAGAGGATATAGTGATGTAACTCTATACCATCATCTACAGCAAACTATCCTCTAAGTGCTACTACCCCAAAAGCTTTTACTGAATCAACACACTCAAGCCAAGCTGCAGGGCTGAAGGAAAATGAGATAGTTTGTTTGCTCAGGGATTGGGTCATAGCAGGCTGGACTGTGCCAGTGAAAGGAGCCCTCGCTGGTTGTAAAGTTCTCTTCCTGCAGCTCTGATAGAACAGTTCCTAGATTCCTGAATTAAAGTGAAAAAGCCAGGGCTGGCTCTTCTCTTTCTTTCTTTCTCTCATCCTCCTTCTGAATACCATGAGACCCTTTGAGAAGAAATTCATCTACTTAGCACCTTTCTTTAGAAGCTTTTTAACCACTCTTTACTTGTATAGGTTCCTTTATGAGTAGTTTTGCTGTGTGTATGTGTTTAAAATTTACCAGAACTGAAATATTTGCCGTTTTATTTTTTCCTTTGCTAGAGTATCTCACTGAATTCAGTGAATTCATATACCTTACTTTCATTTCCATTCATCAACCCACTTCTCCAACAATCCAATAAACATTTTCAGTATAGCTGATACAGTATAGGCTCAGGATGCAAAGTGGTTCAGAGCATGGATTCTAGAATCAGAAATCTGAGTGACAGTCTAGGATCACCTAATTCCTAGATATTACTCTGGGTTTTCTAATCTCTCATACCTCAGTTTTCTTACCATTTAAATAGAACCAACCTCCAAGAGTTGGAAAGATTAAGTGAGATAATCAACAAAGACTGCATAGAGGCTGGAATACAACAAGTATTCAATAAATATGAACTCTTTATTAATGATGATCTATGAAACCATGGCAATCAGATAATTAAAAAAATAAGAGGCATCCAAATCAGTAAGAAAGAAGTAAAACTTTCACTCTTCACAGATGACATAATACCATATATACAAAACCCAAAAGACTCCACCAAACAAGAACTAGAACCATTTATTGCCAGAATAGAATAGAACTAGAATCATTTATTGCTAGAACCAATAAATGAATTCAGTAAAGTCGCAAGATAACAAAATCCATGTACAGAAATCTGTTGCATTTCTATACACCAACAATGAAGAAGCAGAAAGAGAAATTAAGAGAATAATCTCATGTATAGTTGCACCAAATAATGAGTACCTAGGAATCAACCTAAACAAAGAGGTAAAAGGCCTGTACTCTGAAAACTATAAAACACTGATGAAAGAAATTCAAGATGATACAAGAAGGAAAGGCATTCCATGCTCATGAGTTGGAAGAACAAATATTACTAAAATGTCTGTATTACCCAAAGTAATATACACAGTTAATGCAATCCCTATCAAAACTCCAACAGTATTTTTCACAGAACTAGAACAAACAAACCTAAAATTTGTATGGAACCACAAAAGACCCTGAATACCCAAAGCAATTGTGAAAGAAAATTGAAGCTGGAGGCATCACAGTTCCAGACTTCAAGTTATATTACAAAGTTGTAGTCTCCAAAACAGTATGGTACTGGTACAAAAAATAGACATAATAGATAAGTAGAACAGAATAGAATATCCATAAATAAACCCACAATTATATGGTCAATTAGTCTTCAACAAAGCAGGAAAGAATACCCAATAGGAAAAAAAAAAAAAAAAAACATAGTCTTTTCCACAAATGGTGTGGAAAAACTGGACAGCAACATGCAAAAGAATAAAACTGGACCACTTTCTTACACTGTACATGAAAACAAATTACCAGTGGATTAAAGATCTAAATGTGAGACCTGAAACCATAAAAATTTTTGAAGAGAGCACAGGCAGTAACTTCTTTGACTATCAGTTATAGCAACTTGTTTCTAGATAAGTTCCCTGAGGCAAGGGAAATAAAATCAAAAAATAAACCATTGGAACCACATCAAAATAAAAATCTTTTGTATAGTGAAGGAAACAGTCAACAAAACTAAAATACAATCTACAGAGTGGAGGAAGGTATTTGCAAATGGCATATCCAATAAAGGGCTCATATCCAAAATATATAAAGAACTGATAAAACTCAACACCCAAACACTAAATCATCCAATTAAAAAAATGGGCAAAAGAGATGAATGGATACTTCTCCAAAGAAGACATCCAAAAGGCCAATAGACACATGAAAATATGCTCACATCACTTACCATCAAGGAAATGCAAATCAAAACTACAATGAGATATTACCTTACATCTGTCAGGTTAGCTAAAATCAATTATACAAGAAACAACAGGTGCTGGTGAGGATGTGGAGAAAGGGGAACCCTCTTGTGCTGCTGGTGGGTACACAAACTGGCACAGCCACTCTAGAAAATAGTATGGAGATTCCTCAAAAAGTTAAAAATAAAACTATCCTATACTCCAGTAATCACACTAGTGAGTATTTACCCAAAGAATACAAAAACACTGATTTACAGGGAT